>NW_010231536.1:166302-170422 GCF_000690775.1 Eurypyga helias | reverse complement strand
CTCCGCTGTAGCCAGCGGTGCCACCACAGATGGGGGTGACAGGGGAATCTGGCCCACTGTGAGAATATCTTCATGTAGGAACAATGTAGGGGGATTGAACCGTGAGCAGGACCCGTCATTACGGGCTAAATTGACTCTAAAGTGACCCCCCCAAAGTCGGTGGAGTTAGGTGGGTGCGAAGGGGAGAGCACACAGAAGCGGCCTTGCTCGGGCTACATGAGCCCGAGGGAACCAACCGTTCTGCGTCTTATCGACAGGTGCGAGTTTCTTCACCGTGAACATTACACGTATATATAAAAATCAGAGATGGGCTTACACCTCTGAGACACCCGCTGCAAAGCTCCTTGACTTTTTGCAAAGTTCAGACCAAATCAGACTTCTGTGGTTCCATCATCACCTTTTTAATAGGCTTAAAATGGAATCACAAACCTGAATGAATCAAAACACAGAGAAACGCTTAGTTCTATCATATGTCCTGAAAGCAAACCTGCTTTTTAATCTCTCTGAATCTCACAAGTTTAGACCCTATTACAGAGCTGTACTTAATAACTCTGGCTTAAAGTTAGTGATTTCAAAAAAAACCTGTATTTATTGGTTCAAAAACTTAAAAATGTGGAGAATTTTTTCTCGAATTTGAAAAAATTTCCAAGATGCAAAGATTTATTGTAACTTATTGAACTTTAAGCCTACAAGACTGGAGCTTGACATGATATCACAAGGCTCCTTCTTTAAATTTGGTGCCATTTCTGCTGATAGTTCAGGACAACATTTGGAAGGATGAGTAAAACAAACATGAAACCTTCATATTAGCCATTTCGCACTTTCCTTTGAAATGTAGAAGGCTTATCAATTGCAAGAGCTACACTGTGAATGTGAGTTACTTGTGCTTTTACCACTTCCAGGATGAACTTGTCACCTGCATCAATAAACTTCCGGAGCTATCTTTGGTATGCTCCACTGGGTTCCATGCCTCCTGGGGGTTCCTCTGAGCATCGCTGTGCTGCCTTCCATGGGCTCCAAGTCAGGTCCAGGCAAAATGTGTTTAACAGTCCTGCCAGAGCAATATACTACACTCTGGGAACAGTGATCCAGCATAACTCATTTAGTATTCTGAAACTAATTTTCTTGATTCTGCTGTGGTTTATCCAGATATTTAACATTTTTTGATCCACTATCTTGCTAGCAATTGATGCTTGGTAAGGACATAAATGCTGTCATGAGAAGAACTAAGCTGGGGATGGCTTAGCTTGGGTCCTTCTTCCCTCTTCGATAACAACCGTGGTTCTGGCACCCTTCCATTTCCAGAAAGATGAGTAACAAAAGTTGCTTCCCTTCTCGGAAAGCCTGACAAAGAAAGGGATTTGGTGGGGCTGTCAGATTGTGGGACACTAAAGTAGGGCTCATAGGTTGTTATTTAGGCACATGAACAAGTAGCCTGATGTTAAAAAAAAAAAAAAAAGAAAAGAAAAATAAAAAAATAAAAATAAATAGCAAGCCATTTCTGCTGCATAGTTCAAACTTTGGAAACTTTGGTCCTTATCATTTTGTTGATGCGAAGTACATGCCAGGGTTTCAGGCAACAGAACTGCTGGGGTCAGTTCCTACCTGCTTCACAGAGCAGCAATTAGTAGCACAGTGGCATTAACAAGACAGCTTTACACAAGCTTTCAAAGTGAAAACATAAAGAATCCCTGAAAGACCAACAACTTGTAAAATGTGAGAGCGAAGCTCTAGGCCCAATTTTTCGGAAGGTGTGCACAAGGCTTTGCCTTGCAGGCAGCATGACTGCGAGAGTCATCCTTTGCCCTCCGCAATCCCTGTGCCTGCCTGGCTTCCCCGAAGAAGGGAAAACCTCCTGTCTGCTCCACTCGACCTTTGTGTTTCCTTTCTTGCTCGGGGATGGATGCTGCATGTCTCCGAGCGCCCTCTCCTCCACATTTGCCATAAACACCCAGAACACCTGTTTACTCTGACTCACCCACTCCTCATGCAGACTCTCCCTTTTTTTGACAGCAGACCTCACTCAGGTAGTATGTGCTGCTAATATCCTTTCAGGACCATGTAATAACATGCCTTCCATCCAATTCCTAACATCCCTCAATCAGCTCAGCCAGTGGGCTAACTGCTTACGCTCCTGTGATTTATGTAAGTGCAATTAATTTAAACTGCATCACTCTGGTGTTATGCTGGTGAAAATGCCCCGAGAGGGAGTACCTCACTGGTGATTCAGACCCTTTACTTTTAACAAACATCCAAAAGAACAGATCCCGAGCCAGTGAAAATCTGCATGGCTCCATTCATTTCAACACACAAACTTAAACCAGCTCAGGGTCTGAACCGCAGCTCATGTAACAGACTATTTAGATACAGACTAATGCCTCACATCCTGAAATGCAATGCTTTCCCAGAGTTGGCAAGGGACGGGGACTTCTCAGATGGAACAGAGCTGAGAGGGGAGAAGGACCACAAATCCAAGCTTTTAAAAACACGTGGTGGTTTTCTTCATTTCTGTGGGGTTGAGGAAAACAACAGCTTACGTCTCTGCGAGCACTGCTCTCCCTTCTGGGAAGTGCTGCCTCTGTCCCTCCACCCCAGCTGCAAAGCAGGTACCTGGGAAGTCCCGTTCCTTGCCACTTTCCCTTTCCTCCCATAGCCTGGGTGTGTTCCCCGCAGCTTGGAAACCCATGTGACGCCTTTCGCTGACAGACACCACAGTTAGATGCTTCAACAGTTGAATCTTTTTAATCATTTCTCGAAAATGGCCAATTTTCTCTGCACTTGTTTTGGCATCCCCGAGATTAAGAAGTCACGCAGCTTGACAAAGCACTTTACTCGTACATGTCTTAACAGAACCAGAGGGATTTTTTTTTTTTCCTACATCTATTCCAACACCTGCTGCAAAAAAAGGGCTGGGGTGGTCTCTCTAAAAACCCCTCCACGCCTCCTCCCGACAGCACAGAGCCCTAGCAGCACACCGGCAGGGCATACCGGTATGTGCCCAGGCAGGTGTAGTTAATACACAGGGAAGGGGTGGGGAGGCCAAGAGTCAATCAGAGTGTAATTTGTGTAAGAAATTTACCAGCGTTCAGCTGTCCGTATTTTCAAAATGCAAATATTTTGGAATTAAAAAAACCACCACCCTATCTGCGCCTAAAGGTCTCCTCTAAATCAACCTAGATAACCAGAAAATTCCGGGGCACATTCAAGAGACTTTCATCCTAAATGGAATACATAATACAGATTATACCTTCATAGGAAATCAAGAGGCCCTAAACATACTAATGAAGAAGGACGTTTAAGAGACATTTAAATTACCCCGCTTATAATTTAGGGGGGTTTGCTTATCTGTGCATCTTTTACCTGCTTCAGACAATTAGGAAAATTTCCTTGGCGGTACTCTAAGAGGCTAGGCAAAAGAGTGACATAACTACTCCTAAGGAAGGAAAGGTCGAGGGTTTGCACTCTGCAGATTTTTAAAGTAAAAAAGAAAGTATTCTTCATATGAACAGCCTGAAGCAGTATGAATGTTGTAAAAAACCTACCACCCTGCTCTGAAACATAATCTTTTCCAGGGCTTTTCCCTCTCCTTGAACTCACCCGCAGTATCTCGCTGGCCCTTCAGCCTGGAAGGGCGCAGGTTAAGGAAGCAGCCTGCTGCCTCCAGCCTTTCCGAAACGCAAAAGGCGGTTCCCAAACGGAACAGGCACGCAGACAGTACAAAGGCTCCCATTAGGTCTGCCGGCTCACTTGTTATCTTGTAGCGTCCCCTCCTTTCTGCCCTTAATGAACAGTTTGTGCCATTGTAATTCTTGTATCAAACATCTGGAAGCCAGACTTGTTTTTTAAAAGGGGAAGAAAAAGAGAGACAAATAATTAAATAAGGAGAAAAAGAAGGTGCAGTGCCTATGACTTATCCAGGTCCCTGTCAGAGAGGAAAAAAGCGATTCGGTTGAATCCCTAAACTGACTTTTTTTTCTTTTTTCCCCCTAAAGCGCTCGGACCAACACACTCTTCTTCAGGACCGAAGTCCTGCGGCGCGACAGCAGGACCGGGCGCTGCGAGCAGGACACCCGCCCGCTCCCCCGCTCACAGCTGTCTCCAGCGGGAGGAGCCGCAGCCC
>NW_010231536.1:117422-165976 GCF_000690775.1 Eurypyga helias | reverse complement strand
ATGGGGTGCGCGGGGCGGGCACCGGTGCGCTCGCGCTGAGAGCCTGTGTGCGGGGCCGCGGTCCGTTACACCGACCCACGGGGAGAGCCTGGAGGAGGGAGACACCCCGCATCCAAAATGCCACGCTCCTTCCTGGTCAAGAAACATTTCAATTCGTCCAAGAAGCCGAATTACAGCGAGCTGGACACTCACACAGGTAACGAAGTGCAGTCCGGTGCCACCGCGTCGCTACGGGAGGTGGCGGTAACGCGGAGGGGTGGGATTGCTTCTCGGGTCCGGGGGATTGGGTTAGTTCGCTACGAGCTCTTGGGGTTGTTGCTTTTTTTTCCTTTGGCTCACGAGGAGGGAGGTTTGAGAAATATGTCAGTGCTGCCTGGAAAGAATCATGAAGTTTGCCCGTCCACTTGAACCCGGTTACGCAGAGAGGGTTTGGAGTTTCCCTGTTCTGTGTCTGCTGGTGGTGGAATTGGAACTTTTATACAAATCCTCCAGGAGGTTTCACTGCTTCGTTTCATCGGGCTGTGCAGATTTAGAAACGGCATGCTGCCTTGGAGGGACTCTCCAACTGCAGTTTGTCCATTCAAGGGCACTGTCTGCGCCCATCAGGGTATGTGTGTGAAACAGTATTTCCTTAATCCTCCCTATATTCATGTGACCATACTGAGTGTTTAATTTATGCACCTTTTAATCCCCAAATTGTGAATTTTGCTGCCTTTTGAAATACTTTTTAGTTCTCTTACCTTAAAATTTTCTTCTTTCTCCAGTGATTATATCCCCATACCTGTATGAAAGCTATCCAGTCCCTATCATACCACAGCCTGAGATCCTGAGCTCAGTAGCCTACAATCCCATTACTGTGTGGACTACAACCGGGCTGCTACCGTCTCCATTACCCAACGACCTCTCTCCACTTTCTGGATACCCCTCCTCTTTGGGAAGAGTCAGCCCACCTCCACCTTCTGAGTGATTATATCCCCATACCTGTATGAAAGCTATCCAGTCCCTATCATACCACAGCCTGAGATCCTGAGCTCAGTAGCCTACAATCCCATTACTGTGTGGACTACAACCGGGCTGCTACCGTCTCCATTACCCAACGACCTCTCTCCACTTTCTGGATACCCCTCCTCTTTGGGAAGAGTCAGCCCACCTCCACCTTCTGACACCTCCTCCAAAGATCACAGCGGTTCATTTCAGAAAGTCCCATTAGCGATGAAGAAGAGAGAATTCAGTCCAAGCTTTCAGACCCCCATGCGATCGAAGCCGAAAAGTTTCAGTGCAGTTTGTGCAACAAGACCTATTCAACTTTCTCTGGGTTGGCCAAACATAAGCAGCTGCACTGTGATGCCCAGTCTAGGAAATCGTTCAGCTGCAAGTACTGTGACAAGGAGTACGTCAGCCTGGGAGCGCTTAAGATGCACATCAGGACCCACACACTACCTTGTGTCTGCAAGATCTGTGGCAAGGCTTTCTCTAGACCCTGGCTACTTCAAGGACACATTAGAACTCACACTGGTAAGAGCAGCCATTACAATTGCAGTTTCTTGTTTCTGTAACATCAGGATGCCCTTTGACTTTTCCTCCACAGGTGGAAAAACCAGCAGTGTTTCTTTACTAACCTTGAAATACATACGCTGAATTTCAAATGTACCATCAAAGGCTAAATTCTCCCTCTTGGGGGGTGAGTGGGAGGGGAGCGTGGCATGGTCTTGTAACTGTGGGCCAGATACTGACACAAATTCGCGTTGCTCCCTTGATAATTTTAGGATGGTCTAGCCCATTTCCATTAGCTGAAGGTTTTGCTTTAAGGATTTTGTTAACTTGCAGGCTTTGGAAATTGCTAACTGAGAAGGCTCCTGCTGACTGACACCTAGCAGCAAAGCAGAAAGGCAATGCATGAGGGGCTGCTTTCTGACTCCTTAAGTGGCAAGTTTTGCATATGCTGTCTTCAGACCTTAAGAATTAGAAACACATCATCACCAAAGCGGGTTTTTTCCCAATTCTGTTGAGGCAAAAACTTGATTTTCAGTATAATGCTGGGTACAGTGCAATGTCTGCACAGCTTCTTGCCACTTTCCAGTCAAAGCCCTTGTCCCCAGTAATTCACACAGTGCTGAGCAGAAAAAGTTCTATGAAAATATTTGGAAATGTCGGGAGGAGCCCGACCTAAAAGTACTGCCTGCACCTGTCTGTGCAGAAGGTGTCAGCAGCTCGCCTTCAGAGACTGCGCTGAGCAGCATGGTCTGAGAAGAGTTCTGCGAGTACAGCCAGCAGTGCTGAAAGCTGTCGGATCTGTGGCCTGATCAACGCTTTTACTACACATTCTTTAAGAATAACCCTTTCGCTTTGCTTGTTTGTTTCTTAGGATAAAAACAGGTTTTATCAGTCTTAAACATGTACTTCTTTTTTAAAGCTTTATCCTATTTTTCCTTGATGTTTCCTTTTTAGGAGAGAAGCCGTTTTCCTGTCCTCACTGCAACAGGGCTTTTGCAGACAGATCCAATCTGAGGGCTCATCTGCAGACCCACTCAGATGTGAAGAAATACCAGTGCAAAAATTGCTCCAAAACTTTCTCCAGAATGTCCCTTCTGCACAAACATGAGGAATCTGGCTGCTGTGTAGCACACTGAGTCATGCAGTCAATGTTTACCTGGACTCTATGCGTTTCTCCACTCCTGTTCCAAATGATAAGTGGAAATCCAAAGATGTTTTCTCATCTACTTTTCAGCCAAAAAAAACCCCCAAAACATCACCAAACAAACAAAACAGTGGAAGAACGTAGAATGAATGTCAGTAGAAATGAGCTTTAAGTAGTTTCTGTTCAGTCACACATTCGCATTCTTAAGTGTGAATTCTGAAATATGGGGAAAGACACCATGCATGACATTTCAAGTAGATCTAAAGGAAGAAGCATTATCAACTTTCTTTATAGATGAAGCCAAACGTGTATCGCCTTTTCTTGCTTGGAAAAGGCTGCAAAGTTAACTATACATTCCTGCCAAGCCATTTCAACCAAAGAAACAGTATTTTAAGTGAAACTTTTAATAAAAATACTACCCAAGTGAATTTTGCTAGACACCATTTATCTCAGGTGCCTTAAAAAGTATTCCAAGTTTACCTTAGTAGATGTTTAATATTATTCATTGCTGTGTTTGTTTATTTTTATTTTATTAGAAGCCAAGGCCTTCATTAATGATCTGAAATGCTTTAAAACTGCATAATTAAGAGAGGAAAAAAATAAAAACATGTAAGAGAATGTACAAAAAATTGAAAGCCACAAATTAACCGCATGTGCCTTTTCAAAAAACAACAACCAAAAAAAAAGAGACTGTAGCTTCAAACATTCCTGGTGCATGCTTGACCATCTTATGATATGGAATAATTCCTCTAAACTTTAATCTTTTTTGAAAAACGGGAATAAGTGCAAGAGAGGGGTTTCATGGGAGTTTGACAATTATTTTTTTTAAATGCACAAAGGAAATGCAATATTTTCAGCATTACCCCTCCAAGTGCCTTTTTTATTGATGATTTTGTAAAGTATGTGGACATAATGTAAATATTTTTATTTTTATATGATTGAATGTGTTATGAATGAAAATGAATTGTTGCCTATAGCAGCATCTATAGATAACTTGAAGAAAGTGTGAAGTGAAATTTATGTTGTTTTCTAGCCACTTTTTTACAATAAACATTTTTAAGTAAGATTTCTGTTGTTTGTTCTAATTAAAGAAAACAACCGTGTCTACTTTATCAAGGCTTTGGAACGTATTAAAATGCAAGTGTCTCTACATTACCAAATGGAGATAAACGTGAATTTCAGATGGAATCCTTCATTCACAAGTACTGAACATTGGAAAGGAATATATCCATCGCATTTTAAAACCTTACAGCGCATTTTTCTAGAGTCACTGCTTTAAAACCATGTTGCTTTTTTGCTACTTAGAACAGTATGACATCATTGTGAAATATATTTTATAAAAACACTTAGAAGAAACTCCTTTCTTGCATGTGAACAGTTGAAAGGATGCTATTACAGCAGCCTCATTATAGTACTTTTCCTGAGACTGATACTAGGAAAAGTGGGCCTGATCCAGAGTTTGTTAAGGTCAGTGAAGTCTTACAGGAGTTGGGTAATGTTTGCATGATGCTCTTTTAAAGTAGCAGACAAATCACAGAATTTTTTACTTTACATGGCCATTTCTGAAAGATTAAAGACATTTTTCTTAAAGTATCTTACATATCAGAACTGTCGAGTGAATGTATTATGGCTGTATATTGGCAAATATGTCACAGGAAAGAATTACCCAGTAATAAAAAATAGATCTTCTTTTTCTTCAGATGATTTGACTAAGTACTCCAAGATCTGATCTATGTAAAAGCGTTACAGCACCAACAAATCACGTGTCCTCATTAATGACTAGTGCAACACAACACTGCCTTCAACTTTTAACAAAGCTCAAACCAGATAAGCACTAGTTGGTGTCCAATTTAAGGGGACTATGTCTACATTAGGGTACCAGTAATAGCAAAATCAAAATTCCAACAATATAACAAGAGGATACACTTGGATAAACACAAGGTGAAAATTACTGGAAAAAGAGTACATTTCAGAAAAATAATGCAACAGACCATGCATGCCTTTTGTCTCCTCCAGCTGAGTGTAGCAGGACTGCACTGGAGTAATGTAGGCAACAGGCGCATGACAGAAGGTTTGTACCTTTACCCGCAGAAATCACTGTACTGAAAAAAGGTCAGCTCAAATGAAGCTTTTCGTATTCTCCAGGCATCTTCTGACAAAATCTCGAGGTTATAACAACCATTCCCTAGGACCTGTTAGATTCCTTTCAGGAAGTAGCTACAGAGTTCAAGAAAGAAAAGGGTGGTGGGAATTTGTGACGTAACATTTCGAAATGAACACATGAAGGCATCAAATAGCCTTGAAAAGTTTCATGTTGTTACTCTATTGGTTTGCACTTCCGTGTCATTTGCTTTGAAGTTCTTAGGCTCCAGCAGCTCTTTGTGCAGCTTTCTCTTCCCAGAGCAAAGTTTACTGGTGTACGAATGAAGCTCTGGCAGTCAACAGCTATTTGTGCTGTCAAAGTTCTAGGTTTGCTCTCCTGTGTCATGTCACAAAGGCTGCTTCATTGTTTTAATTCTCAGTTTAAACTCTCTACGCCCATAGAAAATGAAATAGCATAAGAGCTTGACTTCTTGAATGAGTGGAAATGCTACTGTTGTCCTTAAGGGAAATCAGATGAAAACTTCATCAAAATACAGTATGCTAAACCAAACACAAGTGGAACTGGTCTGATTTGGAGATGACAATTAAGATATGCTACTTTGCATGCCTGTAACACCTGTACTCATAAAACACAAAGATGGGAAAGGCTAGAAGCTCTTCTGGCTCATCTCTTTAATTGAGGGTGCACTATCACAGATCCCTAGCTCTCTGTCCAGTTGCAGCATAAACTTCCCAGGCAGGTGAATTTCTCTTGCTTTTCCTGTGAGACTGCTTTCTATTTGCTAGCTGCATTTTTTAGTTGCATTTCTCCAAAGCATTTTCCATGAATAGTTTTACCTCATTACTCTATTAACGCCCTTCTGTACCTGCACAAGCTATTTATCAATGCAAATTGAATCCTGTTCTGAGCTGCTGTCCGTGTCTCCTTTGACTTTCTCAAAACATGAGGGAAAAGCTGCCTTCATGGTTACTCTACTCATTAAATCTCTCTTGCCATTGCTACATTTCTCAAAAGACACCTCTGATTCTTTACCCAGATAATCAACTTCTAAAAACTTTCTTAGGAAAACATGCTCCCCACACTCCAAATATCTTCACTGCTCTTTTCTGAAATCAATCACTGACTTTTAATTTTAGACACCAGTGCTAAACGTAATTCTCTTAAGTGAAAAGTTAAGCTACCGAAAGGCCAGCCTCTCCTCTAAAGGCACCTGCATGATAGCAACTCCTATACAACATGTTTTATAGCTTTTTTAACTCTTCAATAATGAGCTGCTTAAAATCAGTAGATCTGGGGAAGGCACTTTTGCCCAGAGGTTTCTCCAAATCCTCTGAATATATACTTTTTTGGTTATATGACTGCCCAGCATAAGGAATAAGAACTAGATCCTTCCTTTAGTATGCTCTGGCAATTTACTTTCACCTCCTGAGCCTACTTTCAGTGTGCGGAGAAGAGCTGAACTGCCACGGCACATGTGTGGTTACAGGTTGAATAGATGAGTTTCCCAAGGCTAAAGGCAATCTTGATTCACTTTGTTTTCCTCTTTTCTCTCCTCTTGCTTCCATTTGGGTGTGCTTTTCGCCTCAGAGACTACAGAATGAAGTAGTATGTGCATGAAATGAAGACAGAACAAAGTACACAAAGTTTATGCTCAAAGCACTGCAATTATCCTACCAACTAATGTGGACTTCATAAAAACGTCTTATGCACTCACCAAAGGGTTAAAATAAGTGCCTCTCAGATTAAGGCACCATGAAATTTGTCTTCTGTATTTTACTCTATTATTTGGATTATTATAGTTGCTGTTATCATTAAGCAAGATCAGGGCCTATTACTCTAAGCTGCATAAAATCATGTAAAAAGCAGCACCCTAAAGATCCCGTAATTTCAATTTAAAAAGAAAGGAAAATGGGAAACGTGGTAATTTAATTCTGATGTCTTGTGCTACAGCTGATTTGCCCTGTCACAAAACCAAATGAATATTTCATCTTAAAATCCATTTTTGTTTCTGAATAACATACTTTCAGTGACAGAAATT
The DNA here is from genome assembly GCF_000690775.1 of Eurypyga helias. NCBI lineage: Eukaryota > Metazoa > Chordata > Aves > Eurypygiformes > Eurypygidae > Eurypyga > Eurypyga helias. The sequence goes on along the minus strand of NW_010231536.1, from coordinate 159,196 downwards.
ACTTCTTTAGAAATAATGGGTTTTACGAGCTGTCCCAGATGTTTGGTTTTGCCTCTTTGAAGTAGGTGTTTTAACAGTAAAAATATATTAATTATAATTCTGGTTCACAGAAATATTAAGAGCGGAACGTGAGAAGCCCTCTCCAACCCGCCTGTATTGCGGTATCAAAGGGCAGCAGCAAGAAATAAGAACAGAGTGAGTGCAAGTGAAATCCCAGAGTCACAGACCGGTGGAGGCAGGAGGGCATCTCTGCAGATTGTTTAGTCCAGCCCCTCTGCTCAAAGCAAGGTCAACAGAGCAGTTTACCCAAGGCTGTGTCCAGCTGGGTTTTGGACATCTCCAAGAATGGACACCCCACAACCTCTCTGGGCAACCTGTTCCGATGGCCAATCACCCCTGCAGTAAAAACCAGCATTCTTAATGGGTGCGTATTTTGCTACAGAGGCCTATCCTTTTTGAGACCCTGTATGAAACGTGGCTTAGGAAAGTCTCTGAGGCCATGCTGCAGCCCGCTTGCGTCCTTGTGTTGCTGTCCCTTCTGAGCAACACGCAGTTGTGTCAGATAAGAGGTTAAAAAATAAATAAAATAAACATGTGCAGTGGTCTTTTTTAAACTTGTTTGGCAGTTTGGTCACCTTGTTCCTTTCCACTTGCCTCTTCAATACTTCAAGAATTCCATCCAGACCAATACTTTTTTTCCATTTTTTTCTCTTCCTCAGTTACTCACCGTTTTGGGTACAAAAACGTAAGTGCGTGCTCCTTCATGGGCTTTCATCTTTTATTTTCTCTAGGTCTCCATAAGACAAAAGTTATTGCTAAATGGAACTGTTGCTTTCTGTTGCATCTCTCTCCCCTCTCCCTTTCACCTGGGAATTAAATATACCCTACTTCCTGTCTGTGTTTCTTTCTGCTTTCTATGCACCACCAGAAGTTTGTCCGGAGCGTGTGCTGAGTAAGCGGGAGGTGGATGAAGATCACAGTTTGGCAGTCCTTGCCAAGAGGGAATAAATGCCCTTTTATAGCTGTCATTTATGCAAACATATTTTTACACCATTTATTTCAAAAGAAGACACAAAAAGCAGCAATCACATGAATGCCAGCTCAAATTCACATGGCTTCCATCATTTTTAGTAACCTTCACCCTGTAAGCTCGGAAGGGCAATAGAGGCACACGCGAACATTCACCCAGTCTCTTCACGCTGGTAGGCATGCCACTGACCAGCCTGCACACTGAATCATACAAATCCTTTCACTGTAACCCTAATTTGGGGAATCTGCTTCAGAAAGACCCACTGAGAGATCCCTTATTTTGTTACTAGAGCTATCCCTCAGTTTATAAATGCATGTTTAAATGTGAGCACAAGGGTGTTTTCCAGGACAAAGTCGAAGGAGGGTGTTCTTCATGTTGTTTGCCCAACCACTCAGCACAGGAAGGACTGAGAATGCTACACATTCTGCATCAGAATACTGTCCTAGAAGTTTACCTTTATATTAATTAGACTATAAAACAGAGCTTTTTGCCTAGGCAAAGAACACTACAGAAAGCCATTCCTCACCTTGCTAAGCTTCTACCTTGTCCTTCTCACGTTTTAGCCCCTTCTGTGCCATACATAGGAATCATTCATCTCCTTCCCAGATGTGTCTGACAGGAGATCAAAGTCAGGGGATTATGGATCTTTTAATACTTGATAGATGTGGGCATTTCCACGTCCTCTACCCAGCCCTAGACATGAGTCTAAGCAACAAATGCGTTACATGCTGAGCCGCCTCCTGACCGTCACATGCTGGGCAGCGGATCCCGACCACCACCTTTTCCTATATCCTTCCAAGGCATGACCTGAGAACGCAGGAGCTTGGTCTAACAAATCCCTCGCAGAGAGGTGCCTACGTCTCGCTGAACCCTGTGCGTTCCCAGTACAAGCACTGAACATGAGAGTACAAAGTCACAGACATCTGCTAAGTCGCTAATAAGAAGCAGTTAAAGTATAAAGTTGCACTGTAATTAGCTCAGATTTTGCACATGTCCCTAAACCAAAGTAAATTCCTTTGAATGTAACCTGCCCTCTCATGTGGGCTGGCAGATCACCCACAGCTGACAATGAATAAAACGTTAGAAGAATGAAAGCTGACAGTCATTAAGTAACTCCAGCAAAAACTGAATGAATAACGATCAAAAACTTAAAGTAATAATACTATGCATAAAAGACTAATAAAAATCCCTCTTTGTAAAGAATACATAATGTTTAGCATTAAATCATTAATTTTTTTACATATTTAAATGTTACCAAAAGATATTTTGAAAGACAATTCACCAAGATTTATAGCAAAGCACTCACTAATCATCCATAATACATGAAACCTGGCCAGGTTGCTATGTCCCAGGGAAATTAAAAAAAGAATCTTGTGACTCGTGATGGACATTCTGGTGGTGTTTGTGAAACAACTTGGCATCTCAGTCCAGATCCTAACTAGTTCTGACTGGACAAAGCCCACAGTCAAAAACAGTCAGGATTTTTTGACAACCCTGACTTACTGACAGAAAATCGTGGGGTTTTTTTGTTTGAAAATGGCTTTCAGCTTCTAGGTAGTTTCAAGAAATTGTACTCCACTCCTTTCCTCTGTCCCTACTTTTTCCACTCTTGTCAGAAAAAACAGTTGCTGTTACAGATTTTTTTTTTCCCCAGTGACCTCTCCTCACAGGGTACAAAATCACCACTGTAGGTTCTGGTTTGGTGGTCACAGCAGAGAGCCATGACTGAGGGCTGCTTCCAAATACTTGAACCCAAATGCTCTGTCTGTCCACAGAGTATGTCAATACATCACACTGGCAGGACAACACAGGTTCTGGGGAAAAACAGAGAAGAGAAGGAGAGGTCTTAAGGACTGTTTAAATGTCAGTCTTCATAGGAGAGTATTCTATTAAGTATGTATTTACAAGCAGTAAGTATCAATTACAAATTATCTTCCAGGTCAGGCTTCTGTAACAGGAGAAACTCAGAAGCTCAGCACTGTTTAACTTTCCATAAGAAACTTTGACTCCATTTAAGACTGCAGCTGATAAATCAGATATGTCTGATTACTATTCTTATTGCCACGAAATATAGCAGGAACTAAGGACATAGTAGGTTTTTATTAATTACACAAATATAAACTATGCATAATAGAAACATCCAAAACCATGATAAACTTTATATATAAAACACGTAAAATAAAATGTACAGAATTAAAATTGGGAAAATATTTTAAGAAACAGCATTGCTAGATTTTTTTTTTAAAATCTGAAATCTTTAAGACTGTATTTCCATTTTTGGCCAGCTTTTTAATACATATTTTCATATTTTTCAATTTTCATATTTTTTAAAAAATATGAAATAATATTAAGATTTTCTCACACATAAAACATTCTTTTCCAATGTTGCAAAAAAGAATATTCTTCCTTTCCACCAGCCTTACTTAGATCCCAGAAGGCACTGAATGGAACTGAGTTATTTCAAAAAAACATGCTCTTACTGTTTTTATGTCTATGTCTGACATTCTGGTAGTGAAAAGTCTCCTATGTACACGGTATCCTGGGATTGTTCCATAGAGTCATTTTCTCCCAGTGAACTTTGCATTTGCCACTGTCAGAAGCACTATTTCAAATCTATATGGACATTTGCTAACAAGAAATGGCAATTTTCAGTAATCCTTTGCCACAGTACCATCCCATGTACCACATCATAACTATTATTTGCTTAGGTTTATAGTATTAAGAAGGAGGTAGAACCAGAAGTCTGTCAGCCTAGGCATTTTGTTCTTCCTAAAACACTGATCTGTTCAGAGCTCTATGGATTCTTTCTTTCAGTAAACCTCTTTTCCTTGCTGTGTAATCACACAGGCTGGAGAGGAATGAGAATCATCTGTAATGAGCTCTTTCCTTGTCTTGCACTGCTGGTTTGTATGTCAGGTTGCTGCACTAACAATGATGAGGTGGTAATTCTGAGTCTCTGTGGTAAGTTTAGAGGTTTTTAAACATCTTTCTCCATGCTTTTTGTTATGTACTTGTGGAAAGAATGTACTATATTTTCTTATCATTTAGGTCAGGTTCAAGTATTTTTGAAAACGTAGTATTCCACAGATTTTCTAATAACAGCAGACATAATATTAAATCTGAGCTCCCATATATTTGTGAAGCTTTTCCCATTCATTTTTGGTGAACGCCTTTGCATCTTGTGTATATCTCCCTATTTCAAACACAAACTAAACATTTCACTATTTCTGTCTCCTCAACAGAACCTGAAATTATGGATCTTCTCTTTGCACTTTTGATGATGTGGTCAAGAGGGGAAATGCTGCACGTGCAACACTTGCTGTTGCATGTTGACACTGTGAGAAGAAGAATCACAGTTCTTAAAGAAAATGAATGCCTGTTTGCATTTTAGGTCACTAATGGAGAGGAAAGTTCTGCTCTGTGGCATTCACACACAAAAAAATGTTGCCATCACATGTGTGATTTTGGTTCCCACTTTAAACAGGAAATACCTTTTAGGTCTTTTAGTCCAGATTATCTTCTCTTGCTCCCATTATTTTGTTCCTAAGCATAATGGAAGTTGTTTTCTGAAAAAGAATCTGTCCTAGTAAGTTTTTTTGGGGTCCATCACTAAAATTGCAACATACATTACCTGCATAGACGAACACCACCTCGGTATCCATGCAATCCCTCATTTTGAAAGGAGGAAGTAATATTTTAGAGGTGCCCTGTAAAGTTAAACCATGCATTTTCATTGCTCCTTCACAGAAATATTAAGACCAAGGTAAACTGTCTAAGAACAGGACTGCCTTCTCCCTTGACACAGAGCTCCTCTTGTGAATGTCAATGTTCACCATTTTGGATTAGGTCATTCTTTAGCCTTATTCTCATGTTTCTTTAATGCTGTGGTAGCAGTGCCTGCCATGCTGCCAGGACCCACCATGCTCTGACCTGGGGCAGCTGGGAAGAAAGCAGGGAAGGTATCCAAGGATGAGCCTTGCCTCCAGGAGATTTTGCTGATGGAACTGTGCAGCGAACCCTCCTGGCATACAGGCAATCCTTATTGACACGATGTGCTTCGCCAGCAGTGCTGCTTCTGGTTGCCCAAGCAGAAAAGCAACTTGCAAGCCAATATAACTGCAACCAGACTTTAGCTTTTGTCAGGACAGAAGTGCTCCAAGGAAACAAAAAGAGAAATAAATAAATAAATACATCCAACAGTGCTATGCTCTTGGCAAAAGTTTCTGACACAGGCCTGATCTGAGTGTCAGAACAGTGCAGCTTACACACCTTCTTGCTCCCAGGATTGTGCCTGCAGTATAGCCCAGACACTAATGCCTAAATGACGGGATTTTGAGGTGACTTGTGATGGGAGTTAGGGATGGGAAAGCGTATGCCTGGTGGCAGAAGAAGAGCCGGAAACAGTCCTTCTCACAGTGGGACTGCAGCAAATACGCTAGAGTTAATCCATTTGCTTTCATTTTATTTTCTCCTTGCCTGTTCTTAGTGGGGATGAATAATGTCCATGTCTTGTAACACCTCAGGATTGCTGTGACCTTTCCTGGTTGGACCAGGACTGATTAGCTGCAGATTTCGATGTATGAAACTCAGCTGACAAGCCAGGCTTGCAGCGTCTGTACTGTTGCAGTTTCTGTTGAGGAGTGTAAAATGATCATTTCTGTTGCTCTTTGAGGAGGAAACTAATAAGTTGGTGGAAATGGAGAGTTGAAGGGCAATGCATTTCTTTAATTACTCCTTCTGATGAAGTTTTTGCAGATGCACAGACTATTTGCTGAGCTGGGAATATTGCATTTTGGTTTTAGTCATTTGAACATCTTATCTGCTTATGCCAAAGATGAACCTTTCCGAGTGATCTAAAATGTGTACTTCTTCACTGATGTGAATGGCAGCCTTCTTGTTTTAAATTCCAAGTTGTAAAAAGAGAGTTGCATTGTCAGCGAGCCAGCAAGTGGTGCTGCACTGGCATTTCTAGGAAAACAAATAATGGGTAATAAATGACTTTATGGTAGGAATGAATTGAAACCAAAAAATCCTTATCAGCGCAATATGTTTTCTGGTCCACTAAAGCTCTTCTGTTTTAATCTGTTCCAGCGATCTCACATTACCTTTTTTTTTTTTCTAAATTAAAACAATTCCTTCTGTATACATATATTTGTATATATACGAATGTGGCTATGTCTATACAAGTGTATACATGGAAACATTTTCTGCACTTAGGCGGAAAGAGAGCAAAATGACACTCTAAGTGACATTTTATTTTTTTTTGAGCAGTTCTATTAATATGTGGCACATTTCTGTCCTCCTCCCTATTCCAAAATGACAATTTTCATTAAAAAAAAAAAAAAACAAAAACAAAACAAAACAAAAAAACCTACAGGGAGCCTCTTGTTCCTACAGTTACCCAGAAAAAATAGTTTTGACAGTAATCAAGAGAAAGCAGTATACTTGTAGTCACCTTCAAGCAGCCAAACAGCATATTGCAAAGACAGACAATTCTCAAAGATGTGCAGCTCAACGTGGTATATTGGCACTGCTTCACTCAGGTTTCAGTGAGGACAGTCCTCAAGATGATAAATGTTAGCAGAGGAATCAGTTCCCTGGCTGACCAAAGCATGGAAGGAAACCGTGGGAGGACACCATATTGAATAGTGAAGATCACTATTTATTGGGCAGCATTTTACTTTGGTGTTGCAAGCAGCAGGAAACAAAGCAAAAAGAAGACAAAGCAAGCTGTTTAGCTGCTAAAACTAGAATGCAGGTGTTTCACTGCATCCCAGAGGCCTTTTAAAGCTAACAGGTACACCTGAAACCCAAGAATACATGGAGCCTCTTGGATCCTACTGGATTACGTTTGTAAAACTATGGTAAATTCCATTGGGAGTGGCATCTCCTAGGAAGATTCCTGAGATTCTCAACACTGGAAATCTAATATTTTTTCCACCATCCCTTTCCACTCAGTTCTCACTTTTGAGGCACACAAAACACATGCCACAATGAACCTGCCCATGGACTGGCTTCCAGGGCTGAGTAGCCAATATGCGGCAGGCTGGCTAACAGACCTGAAAGGAATGCACTGCATGATTTTAGTCAGACAACAGTTTTCAACATCTGTAAAGGAGACTCAAGTACATAGTTCCCATACTAGTCAAGACATTTTCTTTATGCTTATGGAATACAGGCAGTCTGTGTTCTTTACCTGGACTTCTCCCTGGCTCTTCAGTGTCAGCAGCTGAGTATAATGTTCTTGTGTAGGTTTACCATGTACCTGTGTTATCCTTTTTCTCTAGCAGGAATTAAGTTGGGACACAACTGAAGTTTTGGGTTTGGATTTCTCCTGTACATTCAGCAATCTCATCAGAGCAAAATAAATACCTAGGTATCTTCCTGTGCACATGAATATATCACTTACGTGTGTTCAGGAGATCTGATGCGTTCAGGAAACACTGGTCTTACCGGGTGTGAGCAATAGAGCTGTGCAGAGCACTCACAGCATCACATCAGACCTATTGCATAAATGCAAACTCTCACTCTGCACCTACCTGAGAAGTCACATGCATCTCCGAAGTTTCACATTTTCTACACAATATCAAGGAGAACGTAACTATCTTAATCCTACATGGTTGCTCTGAAAAAGGGGAATCTGTATGAGCCAGGCAGCACAGCAGAGAATTTCACCTTTTAAGAGAGATGAGGGTGAGATAGGGCTGCCTACATACTCAAAGGATGTATAGCACAGATATAATCCTCCTTCATCCACGCCTCAGCCCAGGAGCTGTGGATTATAACCTTTCACCCCGTACTGCACACAGTCAGTGTTCAGCTCCTAAGTGCAGAGCTAGTTTTATGCTGGGATTTTCAAAGCGCCTGGTTCCAGTGAATAGAGTCTCCTCTGTTTTGGCTCCCCACTAAGTAATGCCTGCAGAATATGTCAGACAAATGCTGGAGAGGTCAGGGGGCAATGGCTAACAGGAAAGCTGGTTCTCATGCCTCTGTCCATAGGATAGGGTGGTTGCATTTCCCAGTGCATCCCACAGTCCTGGTCTTCTGGTGCACATCTGGTTGCATTCTCACTGCATGTCAGGGCAAAACATCAATGAGCAACCTCACTTTCCTATGGAGGAAAGCGCGGGCATACAGGCAAGGTACATTTCAGTAGGTCTCCTATTCTACAGTAGGGGACAACCAGCACTGTGGTGCGTGAATTTGCTCCAGTGTCTAGTCAGAGGTGTTATATCCAAAATTGTGTTAACATTATATATTCTTTCCACAGACCAAAGGTCAAAAATATTTCTGTCAAGAAAGTGTTTTCCAAAGGCAGTGTGGAAGGAAGTGGTGCAGTTTGCAACATGTCACATATGTGTCAGAGAAAGGAAAAGGCAGCAGGAGATGCGCGTGTGTCCTTGTCGCTTGGCCTTCAGGCTGCTCTGTTCCACACGTAACTGTTGTGCTGCAAAGCTTACGTGGAAAACTCACCTGACAGCAGAGCTGAACAGAATGGCAGCCGGTTCCTCAGTGGCAAAAGCTTTCCACCCCTGTACAGCTATTTTAAAAAGGGAATAGGGCTTCAGAAGCTTTCAGGAAAAATCACACTTAGATCCTACCCTATTTAAAATCTGACCTTAAGCATGCTGACTTAAGTAGCAAGTTTAGAAAGTGCCATCAAGGAGGCCATGCTATAAATTCAGGTTTAAACCCCTATCAGGTTGAATACAGGTGTAAATCTGTCTCCCTGGACTGTGCCTGGGCTGTGAGTCATAGTCCATCCTCCTCTCTTTCCTTCTTACACCTGGATACTTCGCAGACTGGTGGTTAGACCACTTGGAGGTGGAAAACTGGTTCAGATCCTACCAGGTGGGGTAATGCCTAAGCCAGGAAGTTCCCAGGGCTAACCAGACACTTAGGCTAACAGCAGTGCATGACTCGGTACAAGAGGATGACTGTTTTCTAAAGTACTATAAATGTTGTCTTATACCTTCTTACTTTTTATTGCAGGCAGCTCCAAAGATACACTTTGAATGCATTAAACAGATTATATTATATTATACATCTATATTAAATATAAACCTGTGAGAGCGATCAAACGGCACTGGAACAGGTCGCTCAGAGAGGCTGTGGAGTCTCCATCCTTGGAGATATTGAAAACCTGACTGGATAGAGTCCCGGGTAACCTACACTAGCTGACCATGCTTGAGCAGGGGGGTTGAATGAGCCAATCTCCAGATATGCCTTCCGACCAAAGAATTCCATGATTCTATAGTGAAAAAGTAAATAAAGGAGGTGGACGGACAGATGGATGACCCAAAAGTAAGTTTTTTATATTTTCATGAGGGCAAAAAGCCCTAGAGACAAATGAAATTATTTTGGATCAGATTGATGAAATGTATTGTTTTAGCCATGGAACTGAAAATTTAGTTATGGTCTGAATTCCAGTGACTGAACCCTCCTCAATTCTGGACTTGTTTTCACTGTGTTGAGGTACAACAGCATTGATGGATGTGTGTGGCACCAGTGTGACTGGGATGTGAAATCATGTGCTTTCCCCTCACATGAAGAGGCATTTCAGTGATGATTAATCACGTATTTTCTCCTTTGGCAGCTATTCACAGAGGTTTTCATTTGCAAGGCACGATTTCTTTTTCTTTTTATTGTCATCATGGTGAAGTCCCTAACAACTGACATTTACTGAGGGAAGTAGGTGCAGAGTCATAGGAGATGGGCTAATTCAGAAATAAAAGTCGTCCAACTGAGATTTACTGAAGTTTCTTAAAGTCCTGAATTGTTTTCCCTTGAAGCACTTGGTTCAGTAGATCTTTATCAATCTATACCTGTATATACATGAAGATCCATATTCAAGGACACATGTTTACAACAAATTGCTGAGACTCTCCACATCTGAGGTTGTTTCTGCATATTCATGAGTACAACTAAGGGTTGAAATATCTTTTCTACATGACAGATTTTGCCCTAATAATTCGTACAATATATAATTCAAGGAAAGAAATTACTTTCGGACAGATATTTCTGAAACATACATTCATGGTTCCCTGAAGTGTCCTTGGTGTATTCAATTACAACAGATGTTATTTTATTTTGGTGAAGCAAATGATAAAATCTTATGGAAACTTTCATCGGAAGCATCTATGAGAAGATTGGAAATCCCACAAACTGTTGTGTTTTCTTTTTTCTACTGATTACTGCCACGATTCTTAACACCAGATCCTCCAGATCCTGTGAAAAAATCATAGTATTAGGTAAAATTACTAAATAAACATTGGGAATAGAGAGCAAGCTGGATGTTGAAATACAGGTTCCTATCATTAAAAATATATTCCCATGTCTTATTTATTTAGGATTGTGATTTATCTATGGCAAAAAACCTTTGAAAGAGGTGAGTGAAGTTTCTTATCCTGATTTGGATAAAGTAGGTAAATTCACCATTCATTTTCTCTTTTATTTTGGTACACAGTCTATTTCAACCTATTGCAGTGGAACAGCACGTATGTTTCAAAGCAGCAAGAAAACCCAGTTCCTTCATTCGTTGATTTACAAATATGCCACATATATGATTTGTTGCATTAGGTCTTTTCTGTCATAAAGACAGCTTCATCAGCCAAATTATAAATTAGTGGCCATCAAAATGAATTTGAATATTTACAATTAATTATACCTTGTTTTTCCCAGGACATCCAAAGTGCAGCAAGCCCTGTACTGTCATTGCTGATCTCTAAAACATGAGATGTCAACCATATGTATTTACTTTAAAATATATATTCCATTAAACCAGTGAAATTATGTTGTTCTTACCAATATCACGTATTACACTAGTCTGCAGAATGAAAAGTACATATCCCTACCTAGTATTTTATGATAGCAGTAGGAAGGGAAACTATGTTTCCTCATATCTTTCCCTCCTCCTGAAGCTCTTGCCAGTTTGATTTTTGTCCACCTTCTTTCCTGGTATGAACTCCAAAGCTAGCAATAGGCTGCAGCAAAACCTGGAAGATGAAGTAGTGGATTAGATGCTGTTCAGTGTAGGGCTACCTCTGGACACTATATACCTACTGCCTCTGCATGTGTCACACAGGGGTTAATTGTCAACAGTTTGTGCAGGGAAATGAAATGCTTAGTTCAAGCAGTTAAACCTAACTGACAAATTCCGATTTTTGTCTTTCTCCTGAGCTCTGTTTCGTATTCTGAACTTCCAAATAAAAAGATTCACAGGCTCTTAAGAAGATCATGACTAAGCTCTTAAAATTATCTTTTAATTATTTTTCTCAAATGAAGTCTTGCATCTCCTTTATCCATTAGACATCTGTAATGAGCACACATTCACAGTGGCCACAGCTTAGCAAAGCTGGTTAAGCAAGTATGTGCTTAACTTTCTGCTGGCATTCAAATCAGTGCATTGTAAAATGTACCTGATTTAAGATAGGCTGTGTTGGGCTTTTCTCTGGTTTTGATGCCCAAACACAGGGCTAGATCCAGCCATCATGTCAACAGTCGATACTGGCCATAGTGAGGACTTCCCTGTATGATACTTTTCCAGTGCTCATGTCATATAAAGTGGTGCTAGAGGAATAAGGAGGATGATGAAAACTTCCCCCCCTTGGATTCCTTCTTTTCCTGGGATATCGCTTCCAAAAATAGCAGTGCTACAGCATTTTTCACATCAAAATGCTTTTTAATCTGAAAAAGTCTGTTGCAGGATTTGTCATATTCAGAGAAAGAAGAATGACTCCTAATGATAAAATTCTTTTTAAACCCCTGATATATACATTTTCTTTAATTCCAATTCATCTCAATATGTTTTGCAAATTCAAATAGTCTGACATTTATATTAAACTTAAGAGGTCACTGGATCTAGTTCTGCAGAGCAAGACGTCAGAGTTTAGAGTCCCCCTGACCATTTCTGTCTCTCAAGAACAGGCTCTGGATGAATTAGCACAACTATTAATCATAATAATACATCTATGTCTTGGTTCTGAGATTCTTGAGATGTTTTCCAGAAACTGCAAACTGGCATGATACTAGCCAAAGAAACATTAAAGCACAGATCTTAACTCTCCAGTGAATCCTTCAGAAACTGAATAGCTCTCACAGCATAATATTTCTGACGGGAAATATACACTTGAGATGTTTTAAGCCTGAAATGTCACATACACAACGGAGCTTAAGCCTCAGTATGACCTCCATGTTTCTGAGATCATAACACTAGTATTATAATTAAGAGGATAAAATGCCACTTCCTTGCTTCCCATACCCCTCTCCAAATGAAATGTGAGTCACTGCGTGAATTTCATCTATAGCAAAGCCTAATGGAACAATTTCAGCCCGTCCTGGACAACCCTCCTGCCCAATTCCCTCACACACACGCTCACACCCGTCATTTCTGCTAGCTTGGATTTCATATCCGCCTCTGCCCAATCGCTTGTGGCAGGCTCTAGTGGTAAAGCAAATGCTTTGTTGCTGGTTTTCCCTTTAGAATTACAGATCATTGAAGAAGTAGCCTAAAACATTTCCACTGGAGAAATAGGTTCAGCAGCCTTGAAACACTAGTAGGCTATTGGCATGAGGATTATTCCCAGACATGATCTTTCCTTTGGAACCTGCAGTCAAAGTTTGCAATATTTGTTCGCTTCATGCCTCCCCGGCATACCCTGTCTCTCTGGCTGATTTTCTTCCTTTCTTTATCTGAAGCCGGCATTTTTTCCACTCTCGATAATTAAGCTGTCTGTTCAGCAGCCTTGAAACACTAGTAGGCTATTGGCATGAGGATTATTCCCAGACATGATCTTTCCTTTGGAACCTGCAGTCAAAGTTTGCAATATTTGTTCGCTTCATGCCTCCCCGGCATACCCTGTCTCTCTGGCTGATTTTCTTCCTTTCTTTATCTGAAGCCGGCATTTTTTCCACTCTCGATAATTAAGCTGTCTCGATGGTAGAGACATGCCTATTTTATCACATGTATGTCTCGTACACAGTTGAAAAAGGAGATCTCCAAGGGAGAAGGCGGCTGGCGTCTCTGCTGTTGAAACGGTTTCAATCTGGCCTGAATACTTTGCCTGCAGTGCTGCAACCCACAAGGGGGTCTTAACCTCTGAAACCTGCTGACTCAAGAGTAATTGGCCAGCATGATGCCACTGTGACCATCAAGTGGAACAAATAAAATTACCCACCATTTCAGTGCCGTGATTGTCCTCTCCCACTGCGTGATTCCATGAATCCCCCGGAGGACTGACCTGCTTATAATAAACAAATTGTTTTCTGGGCTCCTTTTCCATTGCCTCTAGGGGAGTTACAAGAAGACAGAACCAAGCTGTGTTAACTATATTTAGTAGTCTTTTTTTTTCCCCCTTAAATTGCATCAGATGGTGCAGATGACTAGATACAGTATGATCTTTTAAAATTATATCCTCAAGAAGCAAACAATTAGAGAGAACAGCATCTTCACAAGGAAACTCAAGTTTACACAGCATTAGAAAGTTATAAATTTAAAGAATTCAAGAGGATTACACATATCCAAGCTGGATGACTTATTTCATTTTCCTGAGCAAGACAACTTAAAAGCAAGGATACACTTACTCTGTACACAATTCTGTAATCTGTTTGCATAAAAACAAGCTGTTTACACTGCAGGACATGGCTATATAAAGGTTATTGCCAAAACTTACTATCTCCTACAACAGTGTAAAACCAGAATATCTCCCTTGATGGCAGTGGGTTTATTCAGAGATACACCAATGTAACCAAAAGCTGTATCTGGCTTTCCACCCCTGTCTAAAAGAAGCTCACTAAAGATGAGAGGGGGAGAGCTAGAGGGAGGCTGGGGAGAGGGGAAGGAGGTAGTTCTTGTTCTCTTGGTTTTCCTTCTTTATGACCAGATAATAGCACCCCCAATATCTGGATTCATGCAGGGGAGATAATATGGCCTGGTAAACACATCAGCAGGACAAGCAATGTAAAACTTTATTTTAGTGTTTTCAGTAACTGCCTGAGCTGATAATGGCCCTAATGTGGCCACAATTGACTACAGAAGTGCAGATTTAGTCCCAGTCCCATAAAGTTTTGTACTACCACTGCATGAAATTGCAGTTGTTTTGAGCTTTCAGCCTTCATTTGCACAAGAGCAAAACTCGGGGGATGAAGTTGTATGTGAACTGTTTTTTAAGAACACAGGTAGAGGAGCCCATAGACTTTTGCAGAATCAAATCACCATAAAGAACACATTGACAAGACTGAGAAGTAGAGTAAGCTACCTTGCTGTGACTAACAATAACCATCTTAAGCAACCCTTGATGTATTTCTGAGAACACTTTCCTGTATGTTGCCAGCTATTTCATTTAGACCCAATTCACTTAAATCACATGCTTAAATGTAGGCAGACTATTAAGAATGTTGTTAAAACAAGGTCCTGAAAGGCCAAGGAAAACTAATACTTTCTTTTCCCTGCATTTTTTTTCAGTTGCTATGTGTGATTACTTTGTATTACTGCTAGATTCACTTCACTTAGCTTGTTACGGTATTTTGAGGGATATTTTATACACATTTTCAGGCTTTTTTTCTGAGTTTTGGAACCAACGCAGTAAGGGAAAAAGAAAGTAACTAAAGGAACAGAAAGAGTGTTTATCTGGTTCTTCCCATGCAAAGTAATCTCTCAGCCTGAACAGACCATTTCTTCTGGAACAGTTCTTGTAAATTAGGAGGAGTCTGACCCCTAATTCAAATTTAGCATGCATCCTTCTGTTTTGGTTTGGGTTTTTTTTTCCCCAACAGATAAGGGGTAGATCAAACCTATAATGCTTCTATCATGCACAAATCTTCTCCTGATCACTTCTTTCTCCCTAGCCCCCTTTTCACTACTGCAAACATTTGTATGTCAAGCAAGAGAGAGAAAGAACAAAGAAACTTGTATTTCGGACCCTAAGGTTGTCAAGATGGGAAGGACATAACAGTTGTGCTTTTTACTGATCTGTTTCCCTCATTTATATTTTGTTACATTACTTCTCCTGGATGTTCCAGATCCTCTTCTCAAGTGGTTTATAGTCAGAACTATAAAGCACATTTCTCTACATCCCTGCTGTTAGGGAACAAGCGGCACTGACTGGTGGATCTCCGTATCTTAGATATGCAGTATCCTTCTCAGCCTGTATAACAGACAGAAAAGTCACAGGATACAAGGATTCTTTTTTTATAAATAAACCCGCAGAAAACTGGTCTTTATCACTGTGATTCACAGTGGAGGGCTCTTTGGGGTTTGAGGGGTACATAGCCTCATGGATTTGAGACCTCAGGGCTAATATCCACCTCAGTATTGCAAACAAAACTTTTCAATGCCCAGGCATCTGTAACTTACCATATTATGGTGCAATGTATCAGCATAAGCCCCTATATGTGAAAAATTTTCCAAATATTTTTATAGCCAGTAGGCAAATCTTGCATTTGCCTTAACATACCCCCAGTATGTAGATCATACATTATGTACACAAGTCTTTTGTCATTCCCAGAGCTTCTTCAGCTCTCTGCTCCAGAGGATTTAAATGTCTGTCACCTATCCAGAAGGCACACATCTTTCTGATAGCATAGCATAAAATTGCACTAACACCTACTCCCCACCCAGCCTTCAGTGAAACTGGAAGCTGATCCTGAAATCAGAACAAAGAAGATTAATTTCCCTTATCGAGAGGCTTTTGGTGGTTGGCAGTATTTGGGGAGTGGTACCTAGTTAACTGTCCTTGAGCAGGGGACGTTTTTCCCTTTTCCTATAGTCTTCTCTTGATGTTGGTTACATTAGTTCAGTCTTTCAATGAGCTTTGCTGATCCCAAGACCATTTGGCCAGTCTTAATCAATCTACAGAGCAAGGAGATGCTTAAACAGCAGCAGCAGCAGGACACTGGCTCCTGCAACATCGAGCTCGCCGAGCAGGCTGCCAGGAGCCGTCAGCTTGGACAGAGACAGGTTTGTTGAAATCTGGGAGAGAAGACATTTGCACAGTTGGTTTTAATGCCTTAGGAAGTATGGAAGGCTGTAAGCTTTACTAGGAAGAGAGAGAAAACAGATCACAGTATGAAGAATAATCTCTGGCAGATAACTCTACTTCTCAGCGAAACACAATCCCCAAATACTCTGGCAACAAGATAGATCATTATACCATAATGACAAGCATTAGTCGCACATCTCGGTTTTTCAAAGAAACCAAGTTTAAAAATAGACGTACTAAACCTTAAGGCCTGGAACCTTGTGCAGACATTAAGATTTGTCTGCAGCTCCTCGCTTTCTTCCTGCGTTTTCCCATCTGCAAACAACTGCCGCAAATGACTGCGTAAGGCAGATCTGGACTGTATAGTTCTCAGTGAAGCAATATGTCACCCCTGTTTATACTACTGTGATCTTATTAAAGAAGGAAATCCTGTCAGTAGTAATCTCAAATTCCTTCAGTTATCATAAATTAAAACTCCCCACTTCTCTCTTGCAACAAGATTTTTTGTTTTACTTTAATGTGAGTACATGTGCCTATTTGTACATGCTTTTTAGAGTCTTTGTTGTGTTTTTCAGTCAAATCCTAATAGCAACTGACCACAGAAATTCTTTAAATGTTATTAGTAGCTACAGAGACATAAACTCGCAGAAGTCTTTAACTCTTGCTGATAAACATATCCTTGATGTACTTATTAGCTTAAGTCATAGGAAGTATAGCTTTGTGCCTGAGGATCTTTTCGTAGCCTGGCTACAGGGGTCTTCGTGAATTTGGCAAATGTAAATGTAAACTTTCTGAGCCTATGTATCCCTTTCTGTAAGATGGCGACAGTATTTATACTTCCCCCACAATTTCTAAAGAGGAATTTGCAGGCTCCCGTCATGAAGACGGGCAGACTTTATTGCAGTTCCAGGTAGAAGGTATTAGGAGACCACAGTCAATATCATACAGTAGGGAAAAGCTTCTAATTATATTTTACATAGAAAAATATAACAAAATGTTTTCCATTTTTTATAATTTTGTGTCTTACACTGTACTCCTGTTGGTTTTGTTAAGGTCAGTGGTGCTTGTTATTTTTTTGTACGACAACCAAAATGGTAAGTAATAACAAATATATTAATTCTGCCTTGCTTCATTAGTCCAAATTCTCACAGAATTTTTTTTTCTCCAATGACAGTTAAGTCTCCTTTATTAAAAATGAGATTTATACTTTCTTTGGTGATACCGTGACGCCAATTCTAAAAGAGCAAATTTGTCAAATGATAGGGATTTCTTGTATATATTTGATGGTCATAAAACATAAAGTGGTTTCAGAATCTGCAGCCAAACAAAGGGCCTTTCTATATTTTGATCCACTCTGAATAGTTCTTATAATTCTATAACAAACTTAAGACGAACAGAAAGAGACTAAAAGTCATGATGATTAATGTGACAAGAGAACGAGGAGGTCAACTAAAGGCATAGCCATTGTCCATAGTCCTTGTCACAGCAGGTGATTTGTGGGGTTAAATCCACTACAGAGGAAAGTAAAGTATAAACAGTGAAAATGCCCTGCCAGTGCAACCTGAGGGGAGAGGACAATGGATTTTGATGCCAAATCGGCACATGGGTTTGATGCTGTGTGAGGACCACAAGCCATGCAAACACCTGGAAGCTGCTATAATCACACCCATTCACCTGTCTCTGGCCATGGCCAGTCTCTAAATGCTTCAAAGGAATGCAAATAAATAAATAACTTAGAAGCCAAGGTACACATCAAGGGAGAAAAGGAAGTGGGAATTCCTTCCTGGACAGCATAAATATAGCATAAAACAAATGATCAACAAACAAAAATCACACGTCCCCTTGGGAATACCAATAAATCACCTACTTACAAGCTTTCACTTTTAAATCCTGAATTGTTTTTTCTTTAAACATAAAAAACCCTCTTCACTTAGCAATATTGTAATCTTTTCTATTCACCACCTGTTTGGAAGGTCATTCCAGGATATTGCTCCCCAAAATACTTAGAAACCTCTGAAATCCAGTCTCCAAGCTATGGTTGCAACATTGGGCAGCAATACAGCTAATGGCTAGAAGAAAGTCTGTAGATAATTCATACTATTTGTCCACCATATTGAAACCAGAAAATGTAAGTAAGTTAGGAGCTCACAGTCCTCCTCGTGGCCTTTGGCTCCTTTGCACCATTCAAGCCCAGAACCATTTTGAGTGCGTGGGAAAGGTGCTTCCAGGGAAAAGCAAAAACCTTGATTAAAGTGGTTATGGCCTTTTGAACCACCATGAATTTCAACTGCTATCTTGGATAGGTTCAGAAAACAGTCCAGACATTACTCATTTCAGCTTCAGCACACTCCTGGGAGGTATGTGAGACTGCTTTACATCTTCTGCTCTGTGCAGTTGTGAAGCCACCCAAGGTGATATGCCCAAGTGCTATGTCATTGTTTGGATGGCCAGTGTTATGCCCATCTCATATCTATGCAATTTTTCTCACAGGAGCTTCATTCCTCATACATTTATTTTTTTGGTTGTTTTTTTTGGGGTGGGTGGGGGAGGGGGTTGTTTGTTTGTTTCTTTGTTGGTTTTTTTTTTTCCCCCAGTGATTTATCTTTGACTTGTAAATGCTTTAATGTGGAACTAGTGGTACTATAACAGAATTTCTGTTATCACAGGGATTTGGTGATAGCAGCAATTCTCGACTAATAACACTTAAGTGAAACACTGATACACAGCGTCTGTGATTTCAAACCTAGGATAATAGAAGTGCTATCTGTTTTAAAATTACCATTTCAGAAATAATGGTAATAAAGAGAGGCTGTTGAATGGACAGTCACATCACACTTTAATCACAAGGAGATACTTCAAGTATTTCTCATTGTCTAAAAAACCATAAAATATTTAACAAAAATAATTATATTGCATAGACATTGCAAAATATGAAATGGAAAACAAATATTCTGTCTCTAAAGGAGGGGTGAATTAAAGTATTTCCTTCCTTGTGTAATTTTTTTAACAAGGCCAGGACAAAACACATTTTGACTGGAGGCTATATTTTGGGTTGTTAGGGACTCCAGGTCTAGAAGATACAACATGGTATCTCATAAAACATTCTGTAGATACTATAAACAAAGATGAAATATGAACTAAACGCCCCTCTGGTCAGACAATGAGTGATGATGCTTTTGCTTAAGGCTACTGAGAAACTGGGAACTACTACGTTATAGTCCCCAGTAATGGAGCACAAATCTTGCTGGGCATATAAAGAGGTGGGCCCAACCATTAACATCTCGAAGCATCATTTTAGACATGAAATAGATTATGAGAAAGGAGAGAGAGAGGTGGTGAGAAGTCTGACCAGTTACTTACCTGTATCACCTACACACATCTTGCTAATTCAGCTAGGGTGGTGTGCATGTTTGGTATTGTTCAGAACGGTTAATTCATCTGTACGAAGTCACGTATTTTCAGTCAGCTGTACTAGGGGCCTCTCAAAATGCACACCCACCGATGGCCTTTTACCTAATGTACGAGGCCAAACAAACATGAAGATTTTAAAGGCTCACTCTGCTTATTTTAACTGCTATAAAACATGCTTTATAGAATATAAAGTGCCTTCAGTAACTGAAATAAAAGGCTTTTCTAGGTTTTGATCCATTCATTCTGGTGCACTTGTTTCAACAAATACATCCTTTCCTCTACAAGAAGTACAGCCTGATCTCTTTTGCATTCTCCAGACAATAAAGTAGTAAACCAAAATAAAGCCTGATACTGCAATGTGATGAGAGCCTTCTGGGAGTGGAAGTGGCCCCCACCTCCTTTGTCTTACAGAGCTGTGCTTCATATAAGCAGCAAGACGGACGGACACAATGTCACTAGAGGCAATTCACAACTTTTGTCAGAGAAGGGGAAAAGAGGCCGTTTACATTATTTTCACAATATGCTTTCCCATAAGTTGGACGGACCTTCAAAGCCTTACTTTCAAACACTGGTATTCCTTATTGTGAAGCATGTCTTACAAGTCACTAATAGCAATATTCTTAGCTGGTCATTTACAGATGAAATTTGCAGTGTAGTTGCTTGTCTGTAGTGGAAATCCCAGGGCATTTGAGATTAATTTATTCTCTTTTGTTGCCTTAGAGGACACAGTGGTAACATATTACCTTGCTACAATAAAAGAACATAGATATGGAAAAGTCATCTAGACCCTCTCGTTAACAGTGCAGACTTGCCCTCTGCAGCGTGTTCCCTAGTGCTTTGTCCAGTCTATTTTTAAATGGCCTAAGTGATGAGAAATTCTGCAGAGGAGAGTTCACAGGCAAGACTCTTTCATCCAACAAAGTTTTGGATAGATAAATAATAATAATTTTATTTATTAAGCTTTCACATATCAAAGTCCTTAAGGGTACTAAACAGACATCATAAAACAATTTCTTATCCCAGCCAAGCTCAGTAATGTTTCAGAGACATCAGTAAACAAGAAGGGACACTAAAACAAAAGACAGGGGAGGACAAGGTCCCTAGCAGATGTGCAGCTCAGGAACAAAGGGGTCTTACAATAAGGGTTGTTGCAGCAAATTCTCTGCCCCGAATGGATAACTGTTCAAGCTCTAGGGCAAAATTCATGGAGGTTTAATTGTCAGTGCTTTGCAGGAGATTCAAGGGTCTACAAGAATTCTCAGTATCTCACAAATCCAGAACTACACTTTGGGAAATTTAAAAAGACCATATTTTGGAGCAAGGCTATTGAGGTAACAGAAAAAAATAGAAATGTAATTTTGCTTTGCTCATTTGCATTAAACCTATAAAGTCAGTGTTACAATTTTAATTATATTGAAAATATTCCATCCGTATCTGCTAAATCCTGATTTACAGGTAGCTGCAGTTATTTGCCTAGTAATATTAAATGTGAGGAACAGAACCAAAAGCTTCACTATCATCTAACTCAAACAAATGTCTTCAGGAAAAAGCATTAACCAAAAGCTAAGTCAAGTGCCTGTCTTTTCCATCCATGTTTATCAATGCTAAAACCCTACTGGTTGCTACTTGCACCAGAAGACTATTGCAACTTCTGTAGGGGAAAAAAAAGTGTTATATTTCTTTTTGACAGAACCATTAAGGAACTCTGTAATGTTTCAATCTGTGGTCAGTGCTCTGTTTTGCTTGGCTCGCTAAACCCTCAGCCTCAGCTGGCATTTCCTAAATTAACAGCACATTCACTCCCCACATTAAGACAGTCAGACAAATGGTTCAGCCTAAACTAAGCAGTTTGACACTCATGTGCTTCAGCAAAGCTGAACAGCATCTCATGACGCTTACATGATTGGATGATATCATAATCATATGATAAAAAGCCATTAGGCCAGAACCAAAATCTAAAACGTAGGTCATTATGTTAGATGTAAAAAAGTGTACCCATTTAATAGAAAAAAAGAAACAAAAAAGAGTTCTGACACCAGGGAACATCTGGCTAGTATTTACATCTCCTGTTTAATTTGGATGCTTCAGTTTAGTTTTCAAGATGGCAGTGTATAGAAACAAATTAAGCCGATCACTCTATCCTCAGTTTAGAAAACCAAGATTTGTTTATAGTTTCTCATATTAATACCTCATCCACTTGGCCAAAATGCCTCGTGAAAAATATACCTCAAACACACAATTCCTCTTTAGTAACAAAGCCGTAATTCAGCATAATTCTTTGTTGATGGGATGAAAAAGAGAGTCATGTAAACTTAGAGTATTGAGATGAAGAGATAAAGTTGGGCCATAGGAAACGAAACAGTTTTCAGTGGTGTAGGGTTAAACTGGAGCCCATTAAGGAAGTCAGTAGAATTAGCATTTTGGGCCCCATCCTACTTTCCTTTAAATCAATGGGATTTTGTCACTGACACCAGCCAGAGCACAATCACAGACATGTTTGGTGTTTACTTAACATGAGCTGGATGCAAGCTCGTTGGATGAGCCCTGTGCCTGGGAACCTGCAAGTTTAATTCTGTGATGGGTTTGATACAATGCCTATTTCCAAAAGCACGGGAGAACAAGAAGCAACTCAGTGATGCATATGTAGAATTTCATAAAGTATTATCTCTAAGAGGAAAACTGGCCAAGTGACAATATTCTTATGTCATAGGTAATTAGGTAAGCTCCAGAACATCCAGGTTAATAAAGGAGATACTCATTTCAAAATACTAGAGAGAATACAAAGCCTGAAGTCAAAACTTTTAGTTACAAACCCAGAGGGACAGGCAGGGAAATCTTTTCATCTGACTTCCCTAGTTCTGAATTTACAAGGGATCTGCTGGGCCAAAATCTATCCCGTATTACTGAGTATTATTGGTGGATATAAATAACGATATTAGTCGGAGTGAGTTACAGTATCCAAATGCCAGATCTAGCCAAACAGACCCAGTGCTTTGGGCTGTTTCTAACTCTGCTGTTTCTAGAGGCAGAAGAAAAGCCCAAGCAAGCCTGCTGAATGTTTCACATTTCTGTTTAGACTGTCATGACAAAAACACAATGTAGACACTCCAAAATTAGTACTAAATTAGCCAGCTTTACTCTAGCAAGCAATTCACCCACAGCTGCAAGGAGCTTAGGACTGGAAGCAAACCCAGCTGTTAGTTGGGGTGCCAGCAACATAAACCTGATGTCAGGTTTGTATTGCCCAGCAAGCCCAGCTCCTGGACTGAGCTTGCACAACTGCGAGGAAAACCGACAGAGCTCTGTGTGTCTGCAGCGTGTCGGCGTGTCTGCTGCTGCCTGGCTCCCTGGGGGCTGCGGCAGAGCCGGGACAGTGGTGGCAGAGGTAGCATCAGGAAAAGCAGCGAGAGCAGCAAGGTGGTGCAGCACAGGGAAGAGCAGATGAGAGCACGTGTGTTGCAGGAAGTAAGGGACCACTCCGAACTGTGGCTACAGTGGCATCACATTTGCTTCCTGCCACTTTCTCCATGCTTCCAATGCTATCCCAGCAGACACTGCACTTTGAAGTGCTCCCCGTGCCCTCCTGGCACACCTCTGGGTATGCAGGAATCTGTGCTATAAAAACACTGCTTTTTGCTTGCAACACAGCCCTCAACTATTTCAGATACTTTGAACTGAATAACCAAAAATGACATGATAATTATATCTCAGGGTCACAGGAACACCCCAGAGCCCAGAGGAAACCCAAGGTTGCTCTCTGAGTTGCAGGGGTGCAAAGTCCATCTATGCATACTGGTAATTAAGTGTGCCTGGGACAAGGCTTTGGCAAGGAAGAGCACCCCATCACACTCCCATCAGAAGAAAGGGATTGCGTCCAGCTGGCCTACTGGGAACGGTCTCAGGGCCATGATGACCTCTGGACAATCTGTAGCAGTTGTCTGACAGGCTGGTCAGAGCCAAGGACAAGCCTCACGATCCAGCAGTGCAGCCAATCCACTTCTCTTTAATCCAATCATCTCATTGACTAGTAGAGCTATAGCGCACCAGAGCCTCTTGCTCTGAGGACAGCAGACCTAGAGCAGGCTGGTCCCAAGCACAATTAATTACCAGTATGCATAGCTAGATCAGAAGGTGGTCCATGGGAATCTCTTTCTAGAGGGATAAATATAGCCAAAAAGGCTGTATGCTGTGGTGGATATGAGCATGTGGTGTCCTCAGCCCTGCGCTTCCAGGGAGGTAGAAGAAGGGGAGCCATCTGCCTCCTGGCAGCACTGACAGGGAACCTGTTTCTTCATTCATAAAAAATGACAGTTCTTGAGATTTATTTAAAACGGGGGTCACCTGTGTGCCACCCTCGGTCATTCTGGTGTGACTCACCAAACACGCCCACCCCTCTGGAGGTGAAAGGACAGCACAGCCAGGTACAGCAGGCAGTAGGTGTAGGAGGTGGTAGGAAGGAAGAGCCATTGTGCCTCATGGCTGCCAGCCCAACACAATGGTGATTCTCTGCACCTCTGCAGAAAAATGCTGTTTTCGTATGTAGAAGTGAGTGTGGGCACTAGGCATATTTCTGCCTCAGTGAGCCATGAGAGAGAGGTACAAGATCAGGTAAACATGCTTCCTTAAAGTCAGACCTGTCATTTCTTATACATCGATCTTTCTGCAGCCAGGCAAGTAACAGATGAAAACAGTGTGCCAGATTATACTGGTGAGGAACATTTCCTCTTACCCCAACCATCAAAAGTTACCACTTTATGAGGTAAATCTACCTGTTTCCTAGAACAGCTGTTTTAGCAATGAATTATTGATCTGCTGTTTAAAATCCTCTGGGCTTCAGTGTGCCTTTGTAAATTTGAGTGGCCAAAAGTGTACTCTCCCATATAAAAATCTCAGGTTTGTTGTTTTTCTTTCTTTCCCTCCGCCTCCCCACCCCTGTCATAGGGCATGACAGAAATGGAAAGGCAGAAATAGGAAGTTCAGGCCTATCCCTTCCAAATTGCTCAATCTCTGCTTCCAAATCTGCTCAGGAAAAAATGGATGAGAACTTGCAGGCAGGGTATAAAGCACTCAGAGTGCTGCAGAAGTGATGCAGTCATTTAAAAGGCCGACTTAGAAAACAGTATGTTTCTTCCTTTGACATCCTCCCAAGAATGTCTGCGTCAGCCAACTTGCTTAAAGTGACAAAAGTCATTACAGATAAACACAGTCGATTGTTTATTTTGGAAAGGGACTGGGGCATAACTCCTCTGAGGTAAAGCACAGGGCGGTTCTTTCTTTACCTGCTGCGGGATCCAGCAGACAGGCAAGGTGCTGCATGCTTTGTGTTCAAATGACTAACGAGACCTTTGTCTAGGCTTGAACTTTCATACCTGTTTTCAGTTCCTGACATACCTCGCATTGCCCCACCGTCAGCCGAGCCGTGCTGGAGCGCTTGGATGGCGAGCCTCTGGAAACAGGATGCCACTGGGATCGGCGGGGAAGACAAAGCCCCTCAGAAAGGCAAGCAGCCTCAGGCCACTCTAATTACAAGTCCCTGCACTGCTTGAAGGTACTCAGCTGACATGCCTGAACTGTGCAAAGACCTTCAAGTGAACTATTATACAAAGCTCAATGTATCACACAGTTCGAAGCAGCTGCTAAGTCTCACTGTAAATGAGGCACAGAGATGATAAGTCACATACTCTCATATACAATGTGTTTAAGGAAACCCCCACCCTACGGATTTTACTGCCTTAGGCTAGGATGGAACTTGGGAGGTGAAGGGGAGGGAGAGGGATGTGGGGAAGAGTTTTATGTGAAGATGTTCTAGTCTACATTAAGGATGTGTTTACCCCTAGTAGCTTTGGCAAGTTAATCATAACATGCATTTAAGTTCTTTCAGTAACATCCCACAAAGTGGATTTTTTTTAAAACGTCACTTCCCTGTTTAAACCAGCACAAAACTGTGTATCAAGATAAATCTTCCATATGAGACACAGAAAGCAGTAGTTTGTAACGCTTGGTTTCTCCTTTGCTCGCTTTGCTTGCCTACATACAAGCCTGAAATGTATGTTCTTGGTTCAGATAGGAGGAGTGTAAATGACACGCATTTGATTGCACAGATACGACACACAGGAAGACCGGCATGATTAAGAACAAAAATCTGGCAAAACAGAAGACGGCAGATGATTTAACCCGCAGTTATAAATATGTCGCTTGTGATCATCTTAAAAACGATTGAATGCTGTGGCTGAGGCTAAATGGCTGCAGAGTAGTGCCTCTAGCACACCCAAGGAGGGAGTTCCTATAACCCCGCGACATATTGTGCATGTAGCCTGTTTCTGAAATCGCAGATCTGTAGAAATGCAGGGTTGGAGGGACCTGAAGAAACTATCCAGCACGCTGTGCTGAGATGGGTGCCACGGTAGGAATCAGTGTGATGCTGAAATAGGAACTCAAACCCATGAGAGCTATTATTTCAGGCCCTCTGCACTGTCAGTAGGTGGCTCATCTTTTCAAGATTTCCCATCGATCCATAACAAAAAGTAAATATATGCCTGCCAAAATGAAAAAAAGGTTCTGTATATCGGGAAAATATTGCAAACCAATAATGCAAAAGCAAATTTAATTCTCTTTTGAAAAGGTCTGGGAAAGAAAATCGTGGAACTTGTTTAACTGCCATGTGTATGGTTTTGGACAAGCATCCGTAATCATACACTGGTCTTCCCACACCTTCTTCAATTAATTTTCAAGCAGCGGTTTTGAAACAGAATTTTCCCTGTGTAAAAGGTGCATATAAAAGACATTCAGTGATCGCTAAGTGATAGCATATTATATGCCAAACATATGTGATTCCTTAGGCTGTGTTACAAAACCCTTTGAAGCAAGGTGTAGAAACTCATAAAGAGACAACAGTATGAAAGGAGCAGGTGATCAGAGGCTACTAGGAGCAGGCTGCAAGAACAAGACAGCCCTAATTGGGCTTGGAGGTCTCACTTTTCTGCATGGATTTGTTAGAGAGGAAAGGTCCATAAGACTAAGAGTTAAATATGGGGTCATAAGAATGATGGCAGGAGATTCACACTTTAGCTATGATGAAGCAGAAATACTTGATGATTAAAACTGAAGCCAGAGCTTTTTCTCTTTTACAGAAGGTCTCAAACCATACTATGCTTCCTTGGGACTATCTGAATAGTCAACCATTTGCTTAGGTGGTTTGATCCTGCTCTCATTCAAGGCAGATGCCTCTCCCTTCAACTTCAAAGAGAGCATGATGACACCTTCGCGAACCGTATTTCAATCTGGCTAACAGAGGGTTGCGCTTAAAACGTTTTCTAATAGAGATACTACAGAAAGCAGAAGTAGGTCCAAACTATGTTAAAAATTCACTTAAAAAAATAGAAAAATAAAAAGGGCTAGAACATCCCAAAGTAATGTTAGGCAAACAGGTTTAAAAGTAGCACAGATGGGCCAATGTGCCTTTTACCCCTTATCACAGACATTTATATTATATGTCAAAATAGTGCAGAATGCAGCGATAGTCAATGTTAGAACGCTCTGTCTGGGTCATGTAGATTCATCACCAGCTGAAACAAAGTGTATTTTCTCCTGGAATGGGTCAATGTTCTCCTCAATCATCTCACACTTTTGTTGTGTTTATTTTCAGCACACAGTTTAATCTTAAAGATGCCATTTAACAAAGAATTTGTCCTGATAGTAGCAACATATGGAAGCAGCTGTTTGCGGTTCTTGTTCATAAGATGAGTTACATCTTCCTTTAAACAAGACAGCCTTTTATTTTGCTGCTAAACCTGCAGTTGAATCAGTACAAAATGATAATAAACATGTCTAGAGAGGTCTCCAGCTCAAAGCAAGAGTTACTGTCCATGAACTCTGCCACCCTTCGGTTCTTATTTCCTAGCACGGGACATTTGCCTGATTTGAAGAATAGCTGTAACATGCAAAACTTGAGCTGCATTTTGGCACTCATTTCTTAATTATCCTTTTTATTTTCATTTTTAAAAAATCTGGTGGCTGAAAATATCCTGAAAAATGTTCGTGTCTGATACGATGCACATTGCTTTAGTACATCACAGCAAAAATAAAACAGATAATGCTTTGTACAGCATGTCCAAAACACAGACTGTATCTATACCACAAAATAAACCTTGACCAGAAAGTCAACTTGATTACTGGACTATGATAATTCATTTTGCTCATTTATTGGTACCACTTCTGGCACAGTTTTGGCCTGTGCTGAGCTCCAGTTTTCAATAATAATGCCCAGGCATGACTGATGGGAGAGCACATGCGGCAGGGAGCACTCTTAGCAGGTAATGTGGGTGAGATTAGTCTACTGTCCTCTAATAGTATCTGCACAGGCTTTGTCTATTCAAAGATCTCCCCACACCTTTGCACCAAGACATGCAAACAAGCCCACAATTTTCACACTATGAAACCCTGATTCTGATGGGCAGAAACATAGCCCTCACCTTACTGAACATACCTGAAAAGAATACACTTAAAGCAAGAGTTATATCTTAGATCCACTGGGAAACCATATGCTCAGGGGAGACGTAAGGCCACATGCTGTGTGACAGGGACAAGAAAATGGTCCCTTTCCATGACGTATTTGTCAGTGTAAGCATAGCTGTAATATCTTGGATACTTGAAGACCTTCTGCGTGTGACTACTTGGAGAGAAGGAGGTTATGCCAAACAGCATGTAAAAGCAAAATGTTATGAATAACACTGATGCCTATACATTTACCAGGTCATTTGATGAGGTCTAGCAGATCTGGCTGTGGGATAATGTTCCATCTCTTTACAATGGAGAGGTGTTTTGCAGAGGGAAGGAACAGCCAGATAAACTGGAAGGCCATCAAGGAAGAATATGGATAAAGACATGTAGAGAAAGGTGGACCTGTGATAGCGATCGAGGAACAGACAATGAAAGGAGTGGAAGCATGTGAGTCAGTGAGGGATTTCAAGCAGGTTCAGAAAGGTGAGATCTGAAAGTCCAACAGGACACCTACTCCAGTGCCATATCTGATGGATGCTTTCAGGATCATGGTGGGTAAGTGCAATGATTCACCGAAAAGCCAGCTCCTCCAGCAATGTCATGTCTAGCAGTTTTGCAATGCTGTGTAACACTACATGAAAGAAAGCAGTTTCTGTGGAGTTTTCAGGTTAAAATAGGCAAAAGTTAAGGCTGTGGCTCTGAACTGAGGATGCAATATTATTGTGTTCTTTTGCTATAGATAAATTGTAACTCTGCCCAGGTAATCATTTGAAATGCCTGATTTCTCATAGTTGGGCTAAAGCAGA
Organism: Eurypyga helias; assembly: GCF_000690775.1. Lineage (NCBI taxonomy): Eukaryota > Metazoa > Chordata > Aves > Eurypygiformes > Eurypygidae > Eurypyga > Eurypyga helias. Next base: position 130,472 of record NW_010231536.1, on the reverse strand, counting down.
CTTTTAGGAGGGCATTGAAAGGAGACGGGCCTTATACTGGCTCAAGCTTGGAGACCACTTTTCATTGCTGATTCTTTTGTCAGTGACGCCTTATATAGATGCTGTATCTACTGGGGCTTTCATAATCCTCGGAGGGGTAGGAAATGATGATACAGCATTTAAAGCAGGTAAAACATGAGAGAAGGTGAATAATAGAGGACTCTATCCAGATCAGATGGAAAGCTTATGCAAACATCTGTGAGAAATGTGAAAAGCATTTTTAACCAAAATTGTACCGACTCTAATTGTAATTTCATGCACATGCATGCCATCACAAATACAAATGGATTGCTGATATCAAATGATGTCAGTCACCTCTCAGCTATAAGCAAAACTTTCCTTCTCATGCCCCTTATTTGTTATTTATTGAAACGCTTTCCTAATCTCTTTCACTTGGCTCCCTCCAATAGTTTCATCACTTTCATGCAACAACCTAGAAATGAGAAACATTAATACACCTTCGCGAAGCTTCCTTCCCATATCGCTTCCTTCCCAGCTTTTGACCAGCAGGATCTGTTGGGAAATACTAGACATGCACTTGGCACAGCTTCTTACTGTTGTTCCTAGTGAGTTTTAAGACAGCTCTCATTAAATAGATGGACTATAAGACCTGATAATTTGCAGTAACAGGGGCCTGGATTCTGTGACCCAGGAGGTCCCTTTCAGTCCCATCTGTAGGTATTGCCTTGTAAAAAATTATCACCTTTCTCCTAGCTAACCTGAGTTTGTTAGACTCAGTGTTATAAATTACAAGTAACTGTACTGAATGATGGAAAACTAGCAACAGAAAATAAGTAGACACCTCGTTTTTATGCTACCTGAACCTATGGCAAGAACTCAGCCATAAGCTTGTGCCAGCTGAGCCCTGGCAGATCTTCCTGTGGTGGTTTCAGGTGCTGTTTTTTCTCACCTCTCCTGCCATCTCTTTGCTGGAACTTAGCACTCTGAAAGCAGATTCAGCAGAAGGACATATCTGCCAATCAGACCCTGCAATACACGGTTTATGTTTAGCTCGCCTTCACTAGTATTTTCCTTGCTAAGTTGCTGGGGAGATCTGATCGTGATAATGATTTTTTCATATTTGCTATTCTATAGGGAAAATTCCATATTTACAAGTATATCAGAAACAGACAAAGAAGTTAATGCTCTCTGGGAAATAAATACACCCACTAGGTCACTGATGCCCTTTCTGCTTTAAGAGATAAACTTAAAAATTTGTGTCATTTACTTAACATTATAAAACCTTTTGATAACAATAGTAGGAAGGGTTTAACACAATCACAGTTGCTTTTTTTTTTTTTTTTAAATAAGTACTTTCAATTATTTTAAACCATTGTACCCCCTTTTTCAGAAACAAAAACAGAACACAAATTCAGACATGCAAATAAAGCAAGTGACCCTGGCATAAATTAGGAAGCTCATTAATTCAGACATTGCTGAAGCTCAGGATTAGGTAACTCTTTTGCAGAGGAGATTATTTCATATTTCATAAAAACCAGAGTACATAGGACATGAAAGGAGGCCAGTACTTTATCTAGTTCATCTCTGAGCTTTTAGAATACCTGCATTTTCTCTGGTCCCTGTTTATTTTATTCATCGATTCTTTAAAAAACGCCTGAAACTTCCTAGGTTCAAGTGCTTAGTTATCTTCAGAGTGGTAAAAGGATTTTGATTTGGGGGCTGAGGAAGTGGGGGGTGTGTTTCAATATTTAACATAAACCTTCTTTATTTCAAATTAGAGCAATCATTTTTTGCTGTGCTTTGTCAGTAGACTTGGAGTATAATTGATCACTGTCTTCTTACAACAACCTTCTACATACTTGAAGACTGTTATCATGTCCCTCTCAGGCTCTTCTGTTGTAGACTAAACAAACCCAATTCTTTCAATCTTTCCTCATAGGTCATGTTTTCTATCCGCTTATCATTCCTCTTGCTCTCTTCTGGACACTTGCCAATTTGTCTATATCTCTCTAACAAAGTGGTGCCCAAAGTTGGGTCGAGTTCCCCAGATGGAAGCTCAAAGTTCCAAGTAGAATGCAATTCCTATCTCTGCCTGACACACGGCATTTCTTTTAATTCACCACAGAATAATGTTTTTGTTCCAAAAAAACATTATGTTCTTAGTCATACTTAGTCTGTACGCCACTATCATCCTCGACTCCTTCTCTGCAGCACGGCTGTCTGGCCAGTCACTCTCTGCTCTGTATCTGTGTGTGTGCTTGTCCCTCCCTGAAAACAGTGCTTCACACTAATCTTTATTGAATCTCATTTCACGGGTTTCAGATCATTCTTCCAAATTTTCAGAATAATTTTTAAATTCAGTCATGCAGCTGAATTGCGCAGTAAACACCATCTCCCTCATTCTCAGACCATACAAGATTTTGTGATGACAGTCTGTACAGTCATCCAAACCACTGCCCAGAACAGATTTACCAGCTACCCATTTTAATAGTGAACTACTCACACCTGTTCCTAAACACTGATCTTTTGCCACTTTGTAGTACTTTCAGTTTGGTCATTCTTTCTTTAATTGCTTGTGAGAATGTTGCATGAGGATGGGTCAAAATGCAAGATTAATATATTGTATGTACTGCATCTTTTTCTTCATAATGACAGTTACCTTGTCAAAGAAAGTAATTAAAATGACTTGACATTCTTTTTCCTGATAAATCCATACTGGCTTTTTCTTATCATCCCTAAGTACTTGTAAATTGACTGCTCAGTAAATTGTTTCAGTATCTCCCACTATTGATATGAGGCCAGCTGGATGTAATTTTTCAAGCCATCTTTCTCTGCTTAAAGGCAGACACTGTCATTCTCCTCTGCTCCTCTGGGGCATCACTTACCTCTTAGTATCCCCAGGAGATACTCAGTAATGTTAGAGTGACTGCTTTGCTTCTTCAGTTACCTGTTCCTTGTGACAGAGGAACAGAGATATTAAACAAAGGTGTTTCAAATTACGTTCTCAACAAATAAGATGTTTCTACAAGGAAAAAATGTCCCACTGAGATGAGAAAATAGATCTCTCAGCACTGTGAGCAACAGTTTTTATAGGCAACAATATTCATAAGAAAACTATGTTTTTGTGATCTAAATCACTCCTACATTTTTGTTACCACTTTCTTCTCATAAGTAGTTGGACTATGAGGTCTAATCATCCAGTCTCCTGGTTTCCCGAAAGATGCCTTAATTAGTGGACTATCCTTCTTGACTACATTCATATTCCAGTTACTGAAATTATACAGCTGTTTCAGTTTCTACAATTAAAGTTTGTAAAAGGGGACAGTGGAAAGTTTCTGAACACTTCAGAGTGTCCTGTAGCAAAACGTGGTCTGATTTGATTAATCACATTTATTAATATCTGTAGTATTTACACTATTTCAGTGCCAGAAGCCTATATTAGGCTTACTGTTTTCTGTACTTTGAGTTCCCGTAGAATAACTTTTTTCTTTGCCCTCGAGTATAAGTGTAGCCTCTGAATGAACCTAGCTGTGTTTTAATTTTGCCATTTTCTCTGTCAGTTACATTGGTAAAATGTCAAATTCTGTTTTTTCTGGCAAACACAATCTCTTTGAAAGGGAGAGGAAGAGGGATGTTTCTGCCAGTCTCTTAAACTCTGAAAGAAGATAATTAGAAGGTGCATGAGACAATAAAAAATACTGCTTTGTCTACCCATTTATTCTCCACTTGCAAAAGTTTAAATTCAACCAAGCAGAAGCACCTCAGCTCTGAGAACTGTCCCTTCGCTCTGTGAGCGTGCAAAACCCTGGTCCATGCCATTCAGTTGGGCAGGGATGTATGTGACCTGAGAAATATGAGTCTATCAGTCATCCTGCAGATTGCCTTTCAAACAGTGTGGTCAATTTGTTGCCAGTTGCATTGGAGAAAGAGATACCATGCAGGATGCTTTAATGAAAAAAATTAACACATGTAAATGTGGACAAAATCTTACCAGCGTGATCAGCTAGAGGACAAGTATCTTTGCAGTGAAAAATCACTTTTTTTACATAACCACCTTTCTAAGAAACATGCTTTCAAAGGAATATCTTCTTTAATAATCTTCCAAAATGATCTCTCCAATAGAAAGGCTGCAGTTAAAGACCAGCTCAGTTACAGCCAAGCAAACGCTAAGACAGAGCTTTATGTTGCTACTGCTTCAGCACTTTTTAGCACTTAGATGGTGAAGACCATAAGCTTTAAAATATGAGTGCCTAATTTTATGAGAAATTAGGTACCTGTGCAGAAATTAGGCTCTTAATCACCTTTAAGGATCTAGACTTTTGTGTCCAAACACTGATAAAACATGCAATCCAAACAGACAATATGTAGTAAGTAGAGATTTTATTTGTTTAGGTGGGACCTCATTACCAACTTTCTCTCTTCCAGTTGGAAGCATGCAGGACAATAGTCTGAATTTCCTTCATCAGAGCAAAATGAAGATGTGATTTCAGTTGTGGGTTTGGTACCACTTGTTTATATTTCCATTCATAAAATCCACACAACTCTGGCATCAAGAAGGCTTTCAAACTTTTGAGCCTAAGACCAAAAGGATCCTTTAAATACAGGCCAGATGCCATTGCATTTTATTAAATTATAAAGCTTCTGTGACAGCCGTCCACCGTCAATGTTTTTTTGTTTACATGTAACACTGAAAGCCTATAGGATTTGCATGTTAACAATGTGAAATCACTGAATTTAGATTTGACTTCCAAAACTTCTGTCCTTCAGCAATGTCTACAGCCTGAGAGTTCCACATAAACTCATCTCCTGTTAAACCATACAAGTCCAGACACGTAAGGATCATGCTGTACTGCTGGTAAAGATAATTTGTCCCTTATTTTTGCTATAAATTGAAAGGGAAGAGGAACCCCAATCTACCATACTACATTATCAACTTAACATTTGATTTAGCAATGTTTAAAACCTCATTTACCTAATGATTTTTCAAATTTTGCATTGTGTACTGGAGTATGAATTATGGTGCAATAATTCACATTCAGAAAACCACTCTTCCTTGATCTTTGGCACAGTGCCCCACAACTTACCACCTTTGAAGTATTGAATAGTAATTTGCATGCTATTGTGTCTTGCTATTTATTGTTAATATTCTTTACTACAATTGGAATGGTAAGTGTTCCAAGCTGATGAATTTCAATAACTTGAATTGGCATATTTACTGTAAAGCTCCTGTCACTTTGGAAATTCCTAATTCATACTTAATAGCTCCCTTCTCTGCACACCTACAGGATGTATATTCAGGCAAGAATTTGGAAGAAACAAATTATGAATCTGTCATTATGAGTAAGGATATCATAATCTAGCCCTTCACATAAGCTTTAAAAGATCTTCTGTGTCATCTAAGGGAAAAAAAAGTGAAGGGTGAATTTTAGGAGACTGTTCTGGGAGAAAAGTCTGGGTAGATTTTTACTATTATCTAGAAAAAAGAACAGAACACCCCCACCCCCCACCCCCAAAACATGGCATGTTGGTGAAGGCATTCTGATGTTAAATATTTAAATTCAGTACCTCAGCACAAATTGGGCTGAGAATGTACCTATTACAGGCTCTGTAATGGTCAGGACCTCAGCAAAAGTAATTCTTTTGTTCCAACATCCAATGCCTGGTCATCAGATTATTAAGTAGCAATCTGTGCAACCTACATTGAAATTTCAGCAATATCTAGAGTGGACTATCTAGTTTGAACTCAGATATCATTACAAAAAAAGAACATTTTAATCCTATTTACTATTTGTAATATTTACCCAGGTGTACCAGACTGCAGCCACACTCAGTTGAGGTTTGTGATCAGCGGAATGGCCATGATTACTAGTGCTAATTAGATAAGCTCTCAGAAACCAAAATATCAAGGAGCATGAGGTACTCGGAGGTAACAGATCACTAAAGTTGTACAGATCATGGTCAGCAATAAGTACCAGGTATCTACTGAGTCTCATGCTATCCAGTCAGGCTCGGAGAGTTAGAGGTCTTGTTAGCAGCCTTCTGGGACAAATAAGGGATGTAGGTAGGAGCTGACAGCATCTTCTCTCAAGTCAGTGATTTCTTGGTGCCGTATGTCTGGAACAAAATGTAGGTTCAGATGAGTATTTCTCCCTTCCAGCTCCCAAGGGAGCCACAGAGCCAGGAAGTGAGCTGGTGGTGGCAACACATTCTTTCTGCCAGCTCCCTGCCTCCTCCTTCCCTGCTCTGCCCTGCACAGTCCCAGGTAACACATGGCACGTTTGGGTTGAATGGAAACACAGGCTCAGTTCTGGGGTTTTCTAAGCTCTCTCAGATCTGCAACCAGACACATCATATCTTCCTGCTGCCCATGCACTGTTCTCCATAAGGTTTGATTAGAACAAAAATCTATTATTTAATTTTGAAACTCGTGTCTTAGATCATCAGCAGATCGTGACACGCTTCAAAGTTTGACAAAACATAGAATCAAATTGTTGGATTAATTAATGCTGGAAAGGATCCTTCCGTAAAGGATCCTCACTTTCATTTTAACCCAGTGCAAATAGACCTTCTTACTGATAACCCTTGGGCTGGCAGCAGGAACGCAAGACTCGTGAGGGTCACAAGGGGCATTGGATTCTTCCCTGTGTAGTCCATGGCGTTTTATTTATGCAAGTCCACAGGGTGCTGACTGTATATCCCATTCCCCTTACTCTACAGGCCATAAAATAACTTCATTGCCTTCTAACAAACTTAAAACCAATTGTAAAGGTGAAAAACAATTTTCAGAATGTTTCCTGCTGCCCAGGCCCCCTGCAACAGCAGTGAATTTGGCAGAGAAAGCTCTTAGGTGACGGACCACATCCACGGTTCAGAGGAAAGCAGAAGCTTACCCACACAGTTTTCCTTTGTTCTGATCCATAACAATAACTAAAAAAACCCCCCAAAAAAATCCCAAAAAACCTTTCTAACTTTATTTGAGCAATCAGTTTAAATAGCCAAATAACAAATTATCTTTCAAGGAAGGTTTTTAACATTGCTTGTTTATTGGGTTTTTTCTTCCTCTGTCCTCCACAGCATTCACACAGTTGTCTCTCATTCATTCATTTTAATGGGTTTCTCTTTGGCCTCTCTACTGATCCATTAATAAAGCTAAAAATGAAAACCAGGCTTTAAACTGTTCTGTACCAGAATTAGAAACTTGGCCACATTTTGGTTTCCACGGGTTTGTTATCCATGTGATAATTTCCTTATACAAGCTAATATGAATTAATCTTTACAGAAAAGGCTCATGACCTAGTGTATCAAATGCTTAAACAAAAGTCCACTTATAACTCCTACGGTCTTTTAATTTAGTTACAGACAGAGCAGTCCTCTCTTGTGATAACTCAGAAGGAAGGGCTAGGCCATTGGTTTCTGCTGCAGACTTCCCTTCAGTGTAAAGCATTCATTTGGTGGCCATGGTCAAGTTGAAGGTTACAGAGACCCAACCACAGGGATTTTTTGAGATCCAAAAAATTAAGAAAAAGGCAAAAAGTCTCTCTCATATTGTATAGCATCTGGAATGGGCTGGACAAAATGCTGAGAAGATACTGGCCTCTCTACAGTTGCTTGTGTATCTGAAGACTAATTCTGCCCTGCAAATCAGCCACTTAAATACAGTCTTTCTCTCTCCCACAGTCCCACTGATGACAGCTGGTGCTCTGGGGAAAAGGAAAAGGGCCTACTACATTCAATTTTGCCAAGTATTCTTTCTTCTGCTTTTTTATTTCAACTATACAAGGTGTTTAGCTCTTCCCAATTGCTCATCCAAAGCCATTTTCTAAGGATTATTTCAGGAATACATGCTATTTTATGTTCCTACGGCTCCAGCAGGAACAGCAATATATATATACATATACACAAGCAAACACGCATATGTATGTATGTAAACATATGCACATATATCTGCACAGACTTTAGCACTATGGTATCTTATTCAGGAAACAAAAGGACATCACAGACTTTTGCTCATGGTAATAGGAATGAGAGTGAGGGTTCCTCAAGACAGGACAGAAGTAAAGTCTCTGCTGGGGGCACCGGCAGCTCCTTGACACACCTACACTATTGTCATGTGCTTGAACTTTGACAAAAGTAGGAAAATATTTGTAGCTGAGTCTGGCACTGAAGATCCTGTGAGAAACTGCAGTGCTGTATTCATGTTCTGTTTCCTTGTAAATATAATGTCTAAAATCAATAAATCAATGAATTCATGGCTTTGGGTGAAATCATATCAGCAGCCAAAGTTCTATTTTAATTAAATAATAATATTGTTGTTTAGAGGCAGTCCTGGGAACAGTTCCATCTTTCAAGTAAAAATATCACTGGAAATAAATTCATTGTGCTCTTTGATTATTTTATATGTGGTCCTGTAAAGCAGTTATAATAGTAAGAAAAACAGATTCCTAACTGTGCCTGGTTTTAGGCTACACTAGTAATGTTCCCTAAACTGACAAAGCTGTTAAGATACAGAAACTGAACTCATTGATTATTTCTTAAGTCATTGGTTTAGACTCCCTCTGCATAGGAACTCTTGCTTCATGCTAGCATACATGTAGAAAATCAATTTTGTGTTCAGAAAATAGAGCATTCAGAAGATCACGTGGTCACAAGTAATTAAAGAGCTAAAAATTATAGATGATTCTGTAAGAAAAGAAAAAAAAAAATTCTGCATGTTTCATTTCAGAGAAAAAAAAATCACAGCAGAGTCAAAGATTTCCCAGACATCAAATCATGCATATTTTCAGTCATTAATTCCATTTTCTAAACTGAGATTACCATACATTTTCTAAACTGAGATTGGCATACATTTTCCAACGTTTCCCCAAACATGTAATTGTGATCTCACATCATTTAAACCCTTGGAACTAAGAGGACCTATTCCCCCAGGCTGTGAAGGAGCACAGATGGCATAAAGAGCAGTATGAAAGTAAGGAGTAAGGTCTGATGCAGACTGAGGAAAGGGCATAAACACCAGTAAAACAGCATAAGCATTACTGAAAAAGACTGAAGGATAAAAAAGGCTACGAGAAGCTCTGAAGGTACTACAGGATAGATTCAAGAAGTGTAGCATTGCAAGAGAGGAGAGTTAGGTTGTCAGCAAAAGCCCATTTGGACTGACAACGAGAATCCAGAAAATGCAGGAAATCCCTGGATCCACAAGTTTTGATAGACGGATGATGGGGAAATGGAATAATTTGACACACCAACACAGGGAGAAATCTTAATATTTGCAAAAAAGCTATAAGTGTATATGAAGGAGGCAGAAGAGAAGACAGAAAACGTAAATATTTAAATACTCCACCTACCACTATGAGTAACCAGAAGTTTTACTAGTGGTGATAGGAAAAGATGACAATAAGAAGATTGGTTTCAGACATACTCAGTCGTGCCAAAGTGAATACAGAGAAAAGTCAAGAAATTAACAAAAATTAGACTGTAATATGTCCCTCCCCCAACCTCAGATGGAGATAAAAGTGCCACATAAGCTTAACACAGGAACAAGAGAAAATCTCCCTATACCTAGATGCCAGCTCTTAGGCAGTAATAATGTAGTATTAATCTAAACTACAAAACCCTTTTGCCTTGGTACGTAGGTAAAACACAGGCTTCTGTCTCTATGAAGTCAATGAGCTAAGAGGTAGAAACTATGCATTTCTGAAGGCATGCAGCCTCACTGTCCTGAGAGGCATCTGTCCCAGACTGTAGTGGAGGGAAGGAGGATAATACACTTCAGTTAGTTTACTGGTCTGCTCCAGGATGCAAATTCCTGCAATTGCCAACTCAAGCTAAGGTGGAAAACAATACAGATATCAAACTTTTTTTTTTTTTTTTCCTTGAAAAAGGCATACTAAAACTCAGGTCATTCCTTACACTGGAGCTGAACATAACTTTATGCTATTATACAGCAATAATAGTGATATGCTGTGCATAATAGCAATAGCTGATTTTCCTTGGTAAATTGTAAGGTACTTTTGTCATCTCAAAAAGGCAAGTGTTGTTGCATCAGGTTGCAGTGCAGAATAGCAAAGGCAGAAAGAGTTAATTAATTGGGAAGTACCTCCTGTGCCCATAGGTACTGTCTGCTCTGACAGCAAAGGCTTTGCAGTAAAAGAAGCCAGGGTAACCTACTGGAGCAGGAAGAGGCTGGTAGCAATTAATGGGGAAGTTTGTTTCTGCTCTGCAGAAAGGCAATTGTCTAGTTAATCCCTTTCCTGCGGGGACTAACAATGACCTGCGCCCAGCAACACTAGGCTGTTGTGTGACACTTTGCCTTCTGAGGGTTGAGAGCCAGCCAAATACCTCGTACAGCTCAGCTCACAACCATACTATTTTAAGACTTCCTCCTCCATGGAATTCCTTTGGTCCTGCTCATTAGATGCCCACTTAAAATATATTTAGGGCAAGGGAAGTTCCATGTTTGCTACTGTGTACTAGGATTTTTTCTTCTGCTGTTAGGGAAAATGCAATGCTGCCACCACTCTGGATCAGGACAAGGGCTTAATTTCTACCTGTATAAAATAAGCAGCAGGTACTAGAGATGTTATGTTTTGTTACACGATAAGGAACGCCAACTACAAACCACAGAGGAAGCTGAAAAGTCACACTTGATTTTATAGTTCAGCAAGTATTTGGTCTTCTTTCGACAGTTTTCTGCATTTCGCAGTTAGTCATTCATGCCACCGAGTTTAAATTATATGAATTAAAAACTGTTTGGCAATCTTCCATCTTGTGGAACTCTGTGGCAGGGCGTCATTTAAGAAGCTTATGGTCGGACCAGTGCCATGATATGCAGACATGCCTGACAGCTGAATTCAGGCTTTTTCATGTTGTGGCTTATATTTTAATTACTTTGAAAAGTACTGTACTAAAAAGGAAATGCCAGATAGACTGTATCATGGAAGCCAGGGGAATATTGCAAATCATCAGAACCTTCTGAGGTGAAACAACAATTAATGCGGGGAATGTTGGGTGGAGGAAAGATTCAGGGATTATAACAAATTCAGTAATAGAAAAAAGTGTAAACAGCCCCTACTGCATGATCGTTGTCTTGGACAATACTGTTTTACCAGAATCCCAAAGGCAAAACTCCTATCTTAATTTCCCTAATAGAGATGGTAGGCAAATTATTAGGGATTTCTTCAAAGACCAAAACTTAAAAATTCACCATAGGGGATGCAAAACTTTATGACTGTCCTTTCTTAAATGCTAACATTTCAAGAATATTATGCAACCAGCTTGCCTGGTTAAAAACTGATCTTTTTCATTTACCAAAACACTCATCCAGTATTTTTATTTTAAAACGTCAGTGAGGAAAAACTCGATCAGCTCTGTGTAGAGAAAAACATCCAGGAAGAATGAAGAGCTGACTGAAAACGTTACACAGAGAAGAGAGATGAAGCACACAGGGAACCACTTGTGTTTAGAAAGCTGAATGCACAGAAAAATAATGGTGATAGCCTTTCCTTTCTACTCAGCTAATACCTGCACAAATGAACCATGCCCAGTCCTCTAGCAGATGCTTTTCTCCGAGCTGTATGAGAACACGCTATTGTTTCCACCACTTCTACAACCCAGCATGGTACAAGATACAATTCAGTATGAGTTTCACAAGTTATGAGCCATTTACTGCCCTTGATCTGGGTGAGGAACGCCCATTGATGTCAGGGAGAAATGTGAGCACTAGAAAGCCCTCAAAAATAAACTGCAGACCAATCCTGCAGCATCAGGAAATGGACTAGATGAATGAATATGCCTGTTCCATCTCTAATTTCTATGATTAAAGTATGTGATCAAAGGCAGCACAAGGCTTTAAGTACTACCACATTCAAAGAAGGAACCACGTCCAAAGACTAACACATTTCAGTAAGTGAGAAGCAAATGCCTTAGAAATTCCTCCAGTCAGTGGCTGCATTTCCCTTGAATTTTGCCAGGATATTCCGCTATATAGAGGAAATCAAAGCTTGTTGTATAGACCTTATAACACCAGGTAGGGACTCTATCAGGTGTCCCTCCACCAGTGCTATTTTTAGAAAAGAGGAACGCAATTTGTAACTCTGAAAATAATTCTACTAAAGTTAAATCCAGACACAGGTGCTTACTGTTTTAATTATCACTTGCAAAAAAAATCTGATACAAGGAAAGTTCAAAGTAAACTAAAGGGTCTTACAGGGCAGAAGGAGAAATATTATTGACCTAAGAAACACATATGATTAGATCCCGGTCCTCCAGTGAGAACTGTGTGAATCAATGAGCTATGTGGGAATGACTGCCTACCTGCATCTTCTCCTCTGACTTTTCAACAGCTCAGAGGATCAAGGCCTGGCATGATTTCTGATGAAACACCATGACATCCTGGCCACATCTGTAGACTCATGTGCCTGGATTTCAGAAAGCAAAGAGTGATTCAGGCCACCTACCAGAAATTCAAGATCCTCTCTCCCTGTGCAATCCCTGGAGGGAAGGTTGTACTCGGGCTACAGTTGCAGAGAAATTTAATTTTATTGGTGCACCTATCTATCCCACTTTTGGACAGGGACTCTGAGCAATGGGTTTTCTGCAAGACTGATTGTGGTCTTACAGTCAGGTGCCAGAATGAATATTTACATCCATTTAGGCATGTTAGTAGGTCCAAATAAATCTGTGAAGCCTGCAGTTTTGACTCTCTGTGGAATATACAGGTAGTTTGTGTTCCTAGTAGTAACTCATCCTGCCACAGACCATGACTTGGAGGGTTCAAAGAAAGGAAAAGGAAGTGTTGGTGTTGTTTGGATGTTTTCCTTCTTCTTTCAGATGTCACTGTGAAGTTCATCTCCTAAGACCTCATCAAATATTTGCTCTTGTCTCGAGATTCTAGAGGCCTATTTAAATCCACAGGTTTCAGTGCATGCAGCAATATACAATTACTGACATGAAAATCCCACTCAGGCTGAAATGAGAATAAATTCCTGTGAGGATGTACATTTTTTCCATGCCTAGAATTTTTGTCTGTATTTCCAAGAGTGCATGATCTCT
>NW_010231536.1:46828-117391 GCF_000690775.1 Eurypyga helias | reverse complement strand
CTTACACTTTGTAGCTTACTAACACACAGCACAGTCTACCCTTTTGCAAGGAAGAGGAAAATAATAGTATATGTAGTACTGCTATTAGCAAAAAATTAATGTCTTCTAATGACATAAAAATGCTAGTAATTGTTGAACTGAGGCCCAGAACAGTAAGCATGTTAGGGATGAAGTTTCTGCTTTTGGACTCATTCTACCATGACTAGTCTATTAAGACATCCGAATAATGGTTTCAGTGAAAATTGGTGGAAGAAGAAATCTCTCCATTCCATTCTTTGTTGGGCTCTTGTTTCAGGATCCCATATGTTCGTTATCAATACAGTGTCTACGTTACAGCTCATGTGAATTCTGTACAAAAATTCTGGTTCCTTGTAAAGAGTTCGGGATGATGACCCAACTGGCTAACATAAACTGTGCAAAAGCCACACTGAAACTGAATGAATAGCAGGATAAACGTCTGTGCCCCATTTTTTTCTCTACTCCTCCTCTCTACCTCTCCTTCTCTCTTCCAATCCTCACACACTTCTCAGCAAGTCATTGAATTATCTCCACTGGCTTTCCTACTACCACAGTTCTATTAGGGTTACAACCATTTTGTGTTCTAGTGCTTGGTTAGACACAGAGACTCAGATTAAATACATTGATAACCATCACCCTTGAAGGTATAACTAGGCACAAAGCAAATTGTTTTTTCATGCACATTTTAATAGCTGCTTCATTTTATATGGCACATTCTTGGCTCTAGAAAGCTATCAGAAAAGAGCTCTTACACTGAGGATGGAGCACATACTGTAGCGTTATGCAGCACACTTCAGCGAGTGAACAAGTTCTAACAATAGCACTGCAGAGTGAGAGCTGTTAAAAACGGCTTCTAATTTTACTCAGCTGGAACAATACTGTTCAGATCTTTATTTTTATCCTTCTTTACTCTGGGGACAAGGTGTTAACTCATTCGAAGGGTATGGCCCTTCAAGTCCGCACCGCAAAACAACCGCAAGACAATTGCTCTTTGTGTTTGCCTCTCTTTACCATGAGTTATTCAAATCTTCAATTAACTGAACAGAGAAGTGGCAATCATGTCACTGTGAGACACTGGAGACTTGCAGTCAATAATCCCCAGGAAGCAGCCAGGCGACTTTGGCCAACTAAATCCTGACAGAAGATTGCATGTAATTTTCCAAAGAGATATTTCAGATTCTTCAGGATGCTGTTTCTGGATATATCTTGGCTTTAACTTCACTCATTTTTACAATCTTCATAGTTTCTATTCCCCATATAAAAATATCATGAGACATCTTTTCCTTTTAGGACTTTTATGACAAATTCACTTCCCCTTATTCTAAGAGGAGCTGACTTTTGAAATGTATTGTGCAGACTTGGCATGAACATTTTGATCTATTTATAAATCAGAGAAAGTAATCAGAAATTCTAGAAATATAGAAATAGACTTTGTATGAGTTATGACAACATACAAAACCAAGAATTGTCCAGCAAGAGAAGAACATTTCACTAACCTCTACTGTCAGTCCTAGGGAAGACTTGTGATGGGAAAACATTGGTGATATAGAAAGACACAATGGTAAACACTAAAGAAGCACTGCAGAACAACTATGGAAAGAATTGTGACAAGGAAAATTAAAATAACTTGACAGTGAAGCTGGTTTTAGAAAAAGGAATTTTAGGGTGTTTTTAAATATTTTTTCAATTAAAATTTAGTTGGAAAATTTTTAATTTAATATAAACTGTTATTTAAAATATTTAAATTACTAAAATGTAGTTCTTCAGACTTTTCTGATTGCCAGCTCTGACATTTCTAAGAGTTCAATTTTCTGGCCTTAGATCACCTGGGAAGTAATCAGTTTTTCTTGATGAAATTTAGTAACTGAAATAACCTTCAGAAAATAAATATTATGAAACCAAAACATGTGAATCTAAAAAGTCTATTTTTATTCAATTTCCAGTCATCTCCTTGAATACCCAAGCTGTTGCCCTCGTGTGTGAGCCACTCCCTTAGCTTCCAGCTTGCTGCCACTCTCTTTGTATGGAAAATCTGTGTGGTCTGTGTTAGCTCTGGGGTCTTCCAGATGTTCCTTCTGATTTATCCTGTTTTGCAAGAAGAACGGCCTGTTAATTAGTCCCTTACTCTCTATTGCAGAAGTGACCTAATTTGGCCAATAGTGAAAGCACACTAGAAAAGAATCAAATAGTATCACACCATATTTTGTGTCCTCTGGGTCACGCATCTGTCTTGTTCTTGGTAACTGCTGCCAGTTTCCTAGAGGGAAACTGGATACATGCAGTATGACCAAGCAGACACCCTTTTTCACAGGTCTCCGTCTGATATCAGATAGGGATATAACTTCCTTCCATTGTGTAGCTTCTTATGCTGACAAACCAGCTGCCCATTATTGGTTCTGCAATCCTATCCTGTCCTCTCACACCACAAAAAGTATGTAGCTAGAAGGGGATCTCTGATCAGAGAACCATTTCTTTCTCTCTTGTCATTGCCCTCACTGTCTGCCTTGCTCACGTGATTCAAGAAGAATGAAATAAATTATAAAAAAGAAAAGATGCAATGATTTGGAGATTTTTTTTTTAAATATATGCAACTCTGGTCAAATGCCCAGTCATGGGAAGTAGTATGTAGGAAGATTAAAGCGATTGGAAGAGGAATGTTTTGGAGGAGCTAAGAAAAGGAAGTGTCAAATTTGGTCACTTCTGCAATAGAGAGTAAGAGACTAATTAACAGGCCATTCTTGCAAAGTCCAGATTTTATGGACTGCTTTCAGCCCTGCCAAACCATCTAGAAATGCGTGGTCAAATGAAGGACCTGGTCAAATAAAGGATGCTAGTGTGCAAAATAAAATGTACCATATTTTTTTCTCATAACAAGCCTGCAGTGTCCTTTGACCTCTACAAATTTCCCCTGAATTAAATGTTCTGCAGTTCTGCCCTAAACCTTCCCATGTCATTCATTGTCAGACCCATTCAATAACCCTGAGATCATGAGACTTCACAGGTCAGTTTCAAAGAGAGGCTGAAAAGTCCAGAACTAGCATCCTTCTTGTCTGTCCAAAAAGAGAAGGTGAAAATCAAATGGTGGGCATGGAAGCTGAATTCCCTCTGATCCCTAAAAGCTTATTACAGACAGGTCAGGATGGAGGGAAGATGTGGTGTATCTGTGTTGTTGTTAATCATGCTCTTTCTGCTATGTAGTTGAAGACTTGAATCAGGAGGACCCTCACTCCAGCACTTTTCAGAAATAGTAAGCTACATTGAGAACAAATATGCATTCTATAATGTGGCAGGAAAATAAGAAGGCATCTAGCACTATACTTTGGTTTGGCACATCACCATATCACTGTAGGAAAACCGTAGTGAATGGGCACTGAAGTCCATCTTTTGTAGAAAAAAGTTATGAGACTGACTAGAAATGATTACACAGGTTGGCTGAAATTCTAATGAAGGATATAGAAGAGGAGCCCAACAGTCATGTAATATGCACTGAATGGCATCTGCAGCTACTTTCTGTAATGATTTTCCAACCATGACATGTCAAAGTTCAGAAGAGGAAAAACATTTGTAATCAACGTCCAGAATAATGGAAAGTTCATATTTTTCTGGCTCCATTTTCCTGAGCCAATATCATCCCTGTGCTTCTGCTTTCTCAGTTAAGAGATGTCATGAAGTGGGTGTATTCCATGTATTGGTGGTGTAAATCAGAAGGACTGAAATCAACAAACGGGTGAAAAGATGAGACGGTTCTTAGTTTTGAGCTAGTTTTGAGATAGGATGATGAAGTTTGTTTGCATGGTCAGCACAGTGGATTATGGGTGAATGTGCTGGTTAAATCAATACAACATGATGACATTTAGTTTCTAAAACTAACTAAAAATTTGTGCTCAGAATTAATTAATAAAATCCTGGTCCTACTGACTTCGGAGCTTCTCCAAAGGTATGTTTTCCTAACAAGAGCTTTAAAATGTTGTGAAATGAAAGAAGAGCCAGATTAGCTCCAGGAGTCTGATTTTTTTTTTTTTTTAAACTACTGTTTTTCTTAATCCAGTAACTTTAAAAATAGTTTTAGGATTAATATTTATGTTACAATTTGTTTATGAGACGATGGTGTCCGATGGCTAACATTTTAGCCACAAGAAAAAACAAAATTTCAGAGAGCAGAACTTTGAAATGAGAAAACCCACAGGTCCTACTCCTTTTTCATAAGTGGGTTCTCTCTGTAAACATCCTTATTCTCTTTTTTCGCTTAGTATAATTTTTACTTTTCCCACCCAGGCAGATTACTTTCCATGGCCCAGAATGACATTTTTTCCAAGAAAATGTAGGCTTGGAAAATGAGACATTGTCATTAGAAATTTATCAAGTACGATGTTCCAGGGAGCATCTGCAAATTTGATCCAGGACAAAATGCTCATTTCCTCTCATAAACATAGAAGAAATGGCAATATCCCGAATCTGTTCTTCTCTGAAAATTCACTCTTCTTCAGTGATGTTTTCTAGGTTCTAAAATTAGACCTAACTCTGCCAACGTCAGGATGTATCATTGCATCTGTCAATGGTATTATAAGGCAGTGTGAATATCCAGAACAGTCAGCTGAAAAGAGTGTGGAACTTGACAGCAGCAGCACGACAGAGAACCAGGAACAGTGTCCAGACCAAAAAAACACTATTAGCAAAATCCCAGTTATTGCCTCTATCAGTCTTCTTGTCTTCTCTCCTTTCTGCTTTATGCCACTTCGAAGCAGAAGTTACTTCAACAAAAAAATGCAATAAAACAATATTGGTCCCAAAATCAGCCTGAGAGGAGAATGAGACCTTAGTCTCCAAAAGTAGGTCAAGGATTCTGTTTGTAAATACAGGAAAATGTTGGAACTGGCAGGCCATAGAAAGCGAATGGGCACAACCAGCCAGTGATACCAGCCTGTGGCATACAGCCATTCCCCAGAATAAAGGTACTTTCAGGTTCTGAGACCCAGAAGAGGAAATAAGCAGTCATATCTCTGGACACTCAAATCTTCTTCATTACATTGTACTTATACGCACTTGCTTTTTCACTGGAGTTAATTTTCCATTACCTTATTTTCCTTGCAGGCTGAGGAAGAAAATACAGTTTGAGTATTTTGGCACCTCAGAGGAAAAAATAGTGCATATGCAGCCTGGAGGTTCTCAGGGCTTTGATTCCTGTTCCCTTCTGTAGGTATAAGAAAAACAAAATAATGGAAGCTTGACTCAAGCAAGTGAATAAATGAATTTACAAGGGATAATCTAATTTGTGTCTTGGACCGCCTGCAATTATGAATGTTTATTAACTAGTCTGTCTGGCTTTTGGAGGGGAAGAGTACGGGAATCCCTGGAGCAACCCAACTCAAATAGAATTATCAGTCAAAAGGGAAAAAAAAAAAAAAAGCCCTAGCAGAATGCTAAACAGTATGAAACTTCCAGTGTTACTGGTGAGCTTAAAATGTTCTGAATCGAGCAAGCTGCATATGCATAGTGGTCCTATTGACTGCTCAGGAGCCACTAGCATGAGTAAGGGGATATCAGGAATGACTGGATGCTCTATCCTGCTGAGATAAAAAACAGGTGGCCAAAGCCCAATCCAGCAGCAGACGAAAGCATGTGAGTACACTTACTGACTTCAAAGGCACAGCCCACATGTTTAATGTTAAGGATGTGCTAAAGCCTTTTGCTGAACTGGAGCCCATGAGATTTCTGAGGTCTTCCCTCTCAGTGACTTTGAGGTTAGCTGAAGTAGCATGTTAAGTCTGTATTTCCCAGAAGGATAGCGTCAAGATTTTCTCCTGCTCTTAGAAAATGTTTTCTTGTAGATAGTCATGCAGTCAGCCTTAGGAGAGTACTTCCCCACAAATAATGTTGTAAAAGAAAAATAATTTAAAAAAAAAAAACAACCAAAACCCTAAACCATTTATTTCTGTATGTTACAGATAGATTCCTTAATGTCCATTTCTCTACATACTAATGCTTAGAGATGCTGGTTTCAGCAATGAAATAAACAGCTATAGCAGACACAGCTTTTTAACCTAGTCACTCCAAGATATTTTTAAGTAACAAACAACTTGCACAGACTCCGTACACACATGCATGAGCCCCGTGCATGTCTGTTTGGGTGCACAATCCCTTCTGTACATGCAAGTCACATGGTTGCACAAACCAGAAGATAGCTGGGCAAGTGGTCATTTGTACATATAAATTTCTTGGTTACAGACCAGTCTTGGCAGGAATATCTACAGCTGTAGGTGATTGCAGCTAATATATTTGGATGCCAACATTTGTCTTCCTTTTTTGAAAATATAGGAAAGTAGGATGAGAAGGGAACTCCTGGAGCTGTGAATCTCTTTCCTGCAATCTTGGGTAATGTAGTCTTGTTCTGAGATGACTACACTTCTTACTGAACTATGCTAGGCCTCTTCTTTTACTCCTGCTATTCCTTGTTGATAAGAAACTCATTCTAATATCGTCTGAATGTATTCATGTCCAGTTTACAAACACTTACTCCTGTGCCAGTATTGTCCTTTACCTGAACCACCTCTTCTGTCTTCCTGGGGCTCCCTTCTTTCATGTGTATGCATACTGAGAAAAATTCATTCATCTCCCGTCTCAATCTTTTTCTCTTTATGAAATAATTGGATTCATATTTCTTCATCTGTGCAGGCATAGCCCTTAGACAGGTGTGGTGCTCAGACTGCATCACCCGAGGAACAATTCAGGCTGGCAGAGTGATTTAGTGACACACCTGTGAGTCAACGTTTCTGCCCAGCTTTCCCTGTGCTGAAAGTCAGTAGTCATCTGGCTTACCCTCTTTCCAGCAGTCATTGGCTCCTGCCTGTTTGAAGTACTGCATTATAGCTAGTGGAAAAAACCAGCCCTTTAAGACAAAGATTTCATCTTAAAAGAGAATCCAGCTTTTAGAAATTGGATTATAATTTATTCCAACAATGGAATTCCTGCTCTTCAGTATTTCAGAGCACTTCATGGTGTTTGCCTGGGTTGTCATTAGGCAGTAGTGTCCTGATGCTGCCAGTACTTTGCACTATGTCTAGTGTTTTACATTTGCCTTTCATGCCTGACTATTGAGTATGTTTCTCAGCTCATCTCTGGAAGACCTACATTTACATTTAAGCCTTCATGCCTATCCTAAATCCAACAGTATGATTGCTTGGCCCCCTGCACTCAAGAATGTGTGTTGCACACCGAAGTCACTCATCACCACATGGTAAGAAATAACATCCTGTGGTCTTTCATTATGAAGCGATTAATGCTGGATTATGAGTCATTTCACTGTTTCTAGCACATTTGTTTCAGCAGCGTGAAGTGTCTCATGAGGGATGGAAAGGTATTGTAATATACTCATGGATTTTATCTCCTGTTCCAGGGACCCAGCAGCTTTATATTCGCAGTAGGATATGCTGCATATGTATATTTCTACGCTAGAAATGCTCATAAGCATGACTACTTCCTTCATGATCAATGCAGTTTCAATTATATACAATAATTGTTTGGATGTATTTAATATGAGCTTATTCATATTGCTTTCTAATGGATTGTGGTGAGATCACATGTTCATTTTGCATGCAAAGGTGAAGTGATTGGATTTCTGTATTCCAAAAGCTCAGCCATTTCACCCTTTCCAGTACAAACATAGCTCTTTCTCTGTGATGACAATCACTGTGGCTTGCTTCCTTTACTTCTTCTCATAGACCACCTTCTAAGACCCCACATGAGCTGTGTCCATACAACAACTTACCTTGCTCTTTAGTTCTAAAAGCTGCCTAAATTCACCTTGCGCCCACATGCAAAAGACCCCTGTTTCTGCAACGCTGAAGATAAGCATTTGAAAGTCTAGCCCTCCAGGAATACTGGGCAGCCTCCAACACCAGAGTCCGAGCCTTCCCTCCTTCTAGCGCCAGATGCGCTTAAAAATTTATCAAGGCCCAAATCCTGAGCAAGGGCATCACCATGCTTTGCTCGTGGGAGAGCCAGTCAGACACATCTGTTTTTCATTTACACCTGCCCAGTCTGCCTTGTTACTAGTCTAGGTTGGCACAGAAAACAACAAAAAACAGATTCACATTAGCTGAAACAATCTTGTTAACTCTGGGTTGTTGGATTTTTGGGGTTTTTTTTGTTGGGTTGTTTTTTGTTTGGTTTTTTTTTCCTAAAGATGTATTACTTTCAGAGACTTATGACATATTTGATCTTCCCTAACTTTCAAAAGCAGAAAACTTGTAGCAATTTATCACAGATATTTAAGGGAGAGAGAAGTAGATTGTTGACACTAGAGTATCACTTGGAAGGTGTTTGCTCTGGGTATAAATTTGTGGTGCTTGGTCTCAAGGAACAATCTCAGTTTTTTAAAGGTGTGTCTATGTAGACATAGCCACCATAGTTCCACGGTTGTTCTGCTTGTTAGTACTTAAACCCCGATATATCATTTACATTTTTCTTTACTCCTTCAAATGCCTGTTTCTTGGTATCTCACCATACGCCCACTATGTGCTAACTGTCTCAAGAGTTCACAGACTTCTGATAAGCCTGTGCAGAATCTAGAAAGATAAGTTAGGCATCCCTATAAATCACTGAACTTCTTCCCACCCTTTAGTTCCTAAACACTCTACATTTTTTGGAGTGCAGCTGGAGTCTCTCAAAAGTCAACAGATGTCTAGCGTAAGAAGCATGAGCTTTCTCACCAGTTCTCTGTGCTTGTTTCAACAGGTGTATTGTTACCTCTTCCTTAACAGGACTGACCGTTCCTTCTGCCTAGCCTTCACCAGAGTTAATGAAACTCTGTATTCTCACTGTCTGTATGTTCAACTTGTTTCTATTTTCAGCTCACGATGAAACATCCTCCTCCACCTCCTCTAATATGTGCTTTCTTTGGCTTTCCATGTTGGGTGAAAGCCAGGGTGACTGCTGTCCTTCCTTTTCCACACAGAGTCCAACGAAGTCCACAAAGATGTGCAGTTTCCTAGCTTACTACATGGGAAGTCGCACATGACATTCTTGCGTGACAGCTAATTGAAACTATTTTTCTAATTATCATTATTGCCTAAGATGAAGCCACAAGCATTCACACATACACAATGCTAGAGGATTATACACCTCTTATTTCTCAGGGAGAGAGATAAGACAAAGGCATTCATACAACAGGAGAAAGAATAGGAAGTACCAGCAGTTTCAGTACCTTTATTTTTCTCAGAATATAAATCCATAGAATCACAGAATTTTGTGAATCATACCACCTGTTCACATCTTTACCACCTGACAGTGGCCTTTCACAGTGCTGTTCAGTGAGGATATCTTGACTGAAAAGACAAGGGGTGAGTGAGAGGGATAGAGCAAGACCATACTTGTGAAGCTCAGATGAAGAAACTGGAGAAAGGGAAGAGAGACTTTTTGACCTAACAGCCTCTCAGCACAGAGCTGAACCCAGTCAAAAGTTCATCCAGCTGCAATAATGTGGTGGCATTCTTGACATCTTTTTTTCCTTTGCCACATGGCTAGGAATGAGAAGAGGATGCAGCCTAACAGTAATGTTCCCAAATGGAAAGGTAGGAGCAAGAGGACATTTTCCCAATTGTTATTATCAAGCAAATGCTGGAGAACATATTCTCAGCTGGGTTCCATCATTTCTTCTAGCACAGGGTCCCTATTCAAACTCAGTGCTCCTAACAGCTCCAGTATTTTTCATGAGTTTCTTATTGATGGTTTATGCTTGTCTATGGACTCAGGATATTTTTATTGTAAGCAACTTGTACTTGGTCACATTTCTCTAGTCTCTACTGCCATTTACCGTAGCCATTGGTATTATATTTAGCCTGGTTGTATAATGCAGCTGAAATTAAAAAGCCTTCTATCCATCAAAGGGAAGAGAGGAGAACCTAAACAGTTTTAGAGCAGGCATCAAGGAGTTCATGAGCAGGATCCAGTGTAGCTGTCAGCAGTATTAGGGTTTTCCAGGCTATGGTCTGAGTTGGATGTTAGTCTAATGGATGGTTGCAAGACTCATTTTCCCAACAAAGCAGATTGGCTGCTTATTTAGGAAAATCCCTGCTTTGTGCTACCCCTTAACTCACATGCAGAGATTATTTGGAAAACATTTGTTGATATTGCTAGCAGAGACCATGCAAACAACTGAACTGTTTGAACAATCAGCCACTACTTGAGGCATGATGTTATTTTGTTTACTGGTATAGATATAGCCTACAGCACTCGGAGAAATCTCTTCACTTTGTTATTGATGTAGCCCTGTTGTCAGCAGAATAAGCATTTGTCTTTTTTGGCATTCATATTCCTTCTTTACTTTTTTTTTTTTTTCAGATTGCAGCTAGATTTTGTTCCACTTCGTCAAGTTCAAAGGCACAGTGCTTGTCAGACATCACCTTGATGTGGCTCTGAATTCTGGGTATCCATTATGACATCTGTGTGTGACTTGTTTTATTCCACTGTTTCATATCTAACTCTTTTCCTTGACTCTTTACAGAGATTATGAACTCTTCCATGGATGAAAAGGGCAGTTTTATTTGGAAACCCATGAGTCCCGACAACTGTCCCTCTTATATTCCTTTCTGTAAGTAGCTGCTGCTTTGTTTGACTTCAAGATCTAGTGTCTTCTTTCCTACCAACCTCAAAACACGACAGTAGGCACTAATACAAAATAGCCCCTGTTCTTCGAGTGGCTCTTTATTAACAGAGCTAGTTTCAGAGATTCTGCACTTGCAGCCCACCAGCTATGCAAAGGCTGACTTCCTCATGCTCCTTTCAAGCTCTTCCTCCTTACAACCTGTACTCCTCAAGCATTTCTTTACAGAGAGCAGGGTCAAACCGCTGGAGCAGACTTCCCAGAGAGTTGGTTGGTGCCTTAAGCCTGTCAGTGTTTAAGAGGCATTTGGACAATGACCTTAGTAATATCCTTTAAGTTTTGGTAAGCCCTAATGTGGTCAGAGAGTTGGACTAGATGATCTGTATGTCCCTTACAACTGAAATACTCTATTCTATTCTGTTCTGTTCTGTTCTGTTCCTTCCTTCAGGTTCAGGGTAAGTTGTTGCAAGAAGGAAGCTACCCCTTAAGCTATCCTCCCACCCACTTTCCTCTGAGGTAAGAATAAGCAGGCACAAAGTCCTAGCTATTCTTTCACCCCAGGACCCAGGCTGCCTCAGGTATGTGCAAAGAGGAAAGCAAACCTTGCTCCATTCAGACATGCATAGTCCATGTCACAACTTAAGGAAAGTTCCTCTGGTACCAGCCTTTAAAGAATATCAGAATATCCATTGCTGAAGAAAGACATCTGCATCCTCTGGATTATGTAAAACAAACATCTGGCAGCTATGGCTTCCTCTTAGCTTTGCTGTTGTATGTAGTAAATGGAAATCTCAGCTCCCACAACTGTCATTTGGCTCCAGCAAACACCATGACTCCCCTTTTGTGAGAAATGAAGAATAATCTGGCTACATCCCAGTTTCAGAGCTAGCAAACACCAAAGGTCCAGTCCCTCCTGCTGTTGTTAAAAGCTGGCTCCCCACTTCCAGGGATTAGCAAACTATGCGGATATTCTTAGGAATTGAAAAATCAGCAGACTTCTGCTTTGCAAGCTCCCAGCAGAAATGAGTAGAGCTGCTCCCCATTTCACTGCCACAACCAGCAATTTTCAAAATCCTGGATCAACAATGATATCAATATCAAGCAAACTTCTGATTCTCATCTTTTGAATCTTGCTGCATCTCAAGTGAACAAGTGGAATCTTCAGCAAACTCTGGACAAAATTATTTCTAAGCACATACATACACAAACATCCTATAATAATAAGCTAAATCTGGAGACCTAACACCCAATAAAAGCAATGAAAAAGGCATCATCAGTGTCTGCAATAGCTTTCTGGAGTCCCAACACACTCTCAGAGAAGGTTATGGCCCTGCCTCATTCTGTACCACCATAATCAATCCCATAAGAGAAGTCCCCACTGAGCCTTTAACAATGCACAATGTTTATACTGCCCTTCTATTGTTTCTTTTGTCTTTGCCTAAGGAAAATACACTGATTCTGCTGACAGTAAAGGCTCTGTAGCTGTGGAGCTGAAAACTAGACTTTTCTCCAACTCAAACAAAACTAAGTTAAAAGGAAGAGAAAAAACATGGGGAACAGCATGTGTATCTCAGTAGAGCTATATCCTTTCTCACCTCAGCCGAGCTCTGAGATAAAAACAGAGGTAACACAGGCAATTACTACAGAGCCTCTTTTGAAGGGGGGACTACAGTGCCCCTCTGAAAGTTTCTTTCCTGCTCTATATGTAAAATCCCCAAATAAGACATATATCTCTCCTTTCCAAAAGAGAAATAAAGTCTTATTTATCTTATTACCTTGGGTTCCCTCAAACCTCAAGAGGGAATCTTCTGTTTTCTCCTACTTTTAATTTTCAGATTTAGTAGCGTTCAGGCAGAAAGAGGCCAGGGTATCCATCTGAGGACATGGAGTGACCTGTGATTCGCATGCAATCATTTTTACCATTTTGAGAACTCTCAGTCAGTCAGCTTTGACTTCAAGAACCCATCTTCTACCAAAACAACTATCACTGCTGGTCTCTGAATTTTCTACCCAAAATCAGCCTGTCTCATCTTGCCTGTAAATGCAGGCACTCACTGTTAAGTAGTCTGTAAGGGGCTATAGAGCTAGTATGACTACAGTAAGAATCACAAGACTTGTTTTTTCTACCCTTCCCCGTGTACACATCTACCTTCCTTCACTAGATTTCAATAACATTTTGATAAATATACTCATTATTCAGTCACATTTATATGTCTACATAGTTAATGGTGTTAGCAGAATGAACAGAACTGTGACAGTGTTATCTGCTATTATTAAAGACCAGAATAAGTCAAATGCAGTAGCTGAGGTAGTTAATAGGGTAATTAGTGGAGGTAGAGTGGGTTTTGCTTATTGTACATGTTTGCCTTTGACATTTCTCAGTGCACAGTCTGTCTTTTAAGATCAAATTTGGTGATCTACTGCAACAGTGACAATAAGGACCCTGTTACCACTGTTGAATCACTGGGCTTTGTACTGTATGTACAGTACAAAATACATGCATAAGCCCGGCAGCTGTTAAACTCATTGATATATAACACCAATCCCAAAATAGTGATATTTCACTTCTGGACCTTTATAAATTGTTAAAGAAATGAAATCTGCCTTTGGGAAATAATGTTTCTTTATGTATCATCATATCCATTCCCTCCCTCCTCCCTTCCCTTCAAGATTAAAACTAATAGTGTTGAAGCTATAAATCATCCCTATTGGCACTGGAAAGCCCTCAGAGATCTTTCTGTGCCATTTCAGTAGACAGAAAGTCTAATGTACAGTGAGGTGATGTTGTTTTAATTTTTTTTTAAGTAGAGAGTCAGAAAAACATGTCCCTCCTTGATCTCTTCAATGTATATCAATATTCCTTCAGTCATATTAAAGTCATTGCACACACTCCAAGTGGTTTCAAGGAAAGTCAATGGGAAATGAAGTATGCCTGGGAATTTTAGTTATCGTTGTTTTGTGTGGAGAGGCTCATCTTGAAGCACCATTTAAACACTGTAGGCAATGCCAGTACCAGAACCAGACCAGTCACTCTGTCCTGAAATGTATATGGTTTTGAAAACCCATTTGCAGAAATTCAACCTCCATTGCTTGTTTTTCACTGAGCACAGTATTGCCCAATCTATAACTGGATAAGTGGTAATCCTAGAATTGGATTTGTACTATGAAAATTCAAATTGAGAATTTTTTTAGTTTATTTTAAATTGTTTCTCTGCTATTATTCCTGAAGTTAAACTCCTTTCCTAGAAATTGCTCCTGGTTTTTGCAAACATTGATCAAACATTCTTGAAACATCAACTTACTTTCATTTTCCAGTAACATGAACTGTCTCTTTTTCACCCACCCAACACTTCTTAGCCTCATTTCCTTCACTTTCACTTCAAGAAAAACTTAAAGGTTTTCTCAGAGCTTCTGAGCTCAGTAAACATGAGCTTTACATTACAATTTCCATCAGTTACAGCAAATTCATAACCAAAAAGAGATAACTTTCCCTCTCCCTTTTGTTTTTCTCATTGCAGGAAAAAGAAAACCAAACCCAAAATATAAAAACCCTAGGATAAAACTAACAACAACAAATAAGAGATCAGAAAGTTACTTTACTCATAAAGCAAGAACGGAAAATAACTCTTTGTAGGCTGCAATTTTTCACTTGTAATGCTGCACATAGTATTCCCAACCATGCTATCTCCCTTTCCACCACAATTGCTCTCCCAGATGGAAGCACTGAAGCACAAATGGTACAGACCTACCTCAGCCCATGTCACTGCAGCATCTGAAACATCCTATGTACCCTCAGGCACAGCTATAAGCACTATAAGTTAGCTGATAGGAGTCTGAGTCCTTGGATTTTATTTGCTTACCTGGGCATGCAGAGAGCCCACCAGTAACAGTGGCATTTCTCTGTGTGTGCAGTTAAGAACATGGAAGTATTTTTGCAGCACTGGGACTTAGGAGGGGAAAAGATAACCTGCTTTTTCACAGTAAATTATATCACTTTTATCTTAGGCATACTTAGGCCTTTGTAGGCTTTCTCTACTAATCACCGGTTTAATAGGCATGCGCTGGATTCCCATTCCTGCATCAGCCAGGGTAAGCACAGCCTGTGCAGAGTGGGACTGAGAGCCTGTGAGACCCTGGGAAGAGGTTTGGGAGCTCTACTGCTGGATACATGTTTTATTCTCCAACTGAGCATCTTTCACAAGTGTTCAACCCACACACAGGTAGGTCCCAAGCCTGCTCTGCCTCTGAACAATACACTTCCTGCCCGCTGACACAGGCACCTTTAAATAATTTTTGCTGTGCCATTCAAGCTCTGGTTTACTCTGTCCTTGCCCCCATATTGAATCAGCATCTGCTGCCATCATATAATACAGGTACAGACCTCATACAAACAAGGCCGATCCGTATCACATCATCTGGCCTGACATTTGTCTGTCACGCTGGGGCAGGGAATGTGATACCAAGCTGACAAAAAGCAGCACACGGCCCTGCCTGGAGAGCCCCTTTGTTCATCTAAGCCTCCCCTGCTGCTTTTGTAACTCCAAATGGATTTCTGATTCCCTATCTCTTGGCCTTTTCAAGCCAAATGGTTTGGTCAGATCACAAGACAGCAGGTGCTGCTCCGCTCAACATTTGCACCTTCCAGTCCAAACACACCTCTCCCTACTGACCCTTAAAATCAATCAAAGGGACTTATCAGTTTGTTTTAAGCTTTGATGTTTGTCTGGGGTTTGTTTATCTAGCAGTTTATTCCTGGGAGTGTGTTCTTGACATCTTGGAGTAGGTGGTAATTAGCAACAAGGAAGAAGGGCCGAGATAAGGAGTGGAATTTGAAAGTGGTGATACTTGGGGAGGCAGCTGTGCAGCATCCCCTCCTGCTTTTGTCTCAGCCACTGAGGAGAGCTAGAGATGGCAAAGGGGTGAAGAGCAGCCACCTTCCCCTTTCAACAAACACCAGTCGGCCATGCCATGCAGCCCAGCATGGTCCTCTGCAGAGAGTGAGCGCACAAGTGGCCCGCTTCAGCCCCCCACCATGGCTCTCGCTGCCTCCCCAGCTTTGCAGGCGTTTATTAGGCCTGCCTCTGAAGGGCCCTTTCATCTGAGCTAACTTTCTACCTCTGGGTTTCACTGTAAAAGCGTTTTGCTTAAAAGAAGGCCTGAGGATCAGGTCTTGCCATCACATTACATCCTAGATACCTGCTGTCGTCTTCTTCTGCATAGAGACCAAAGACAATTCAATTGCTTCTATAACAGGAAGAATAAATGCTGTGTTTAAGGCATACACTACATACACACAGAGGGGCTTATGCATGGATCTGGCATAAATAGGCACGGGCATACCCACACTCCTTAAGGACTGTCTGGTGCATGCATACACGCACACATATGGAGAGAGTCGAAGAGCAGTGAGAGACCAGAGCAAAAAATTTTGCCCCAAACAGCCTTGGTCTTAGCACATGTTTGAAATATGAAGCCAAGTCTAGACCTGAATTTTGCAGATGGCCCCTATCTTTCGAACCTTCCCAGCAGAATTCCATACAATCATATAAGCCTTTAATTGCATTTTTGAGTACATAATGTGGAAGGAAAAGCACACTAACCTACTCCCATGCTGCGTAGCCTGCAAAAGGACTCACATAAGTACACATTGTATGCTTAGGAGAGGAATGGACTTGCAACCAGGACGCTCCTGAAGTGCCCTAAAGGGCACCGAAAGAGACTTATTCTCTGTACTGGCCTGTGGAGCAAAGCCGGAGTGCAGAGAATAGTGTAAAGCAGGATTTTTTTAGAGGCTAGCTGAAATGAAAAGTCTCCTGGTCTGAACTGGACCACAAAATTATTTGGTCAGTTCAGTGAGTGAACCCTACTAGCTAAAAAGAAACCCAACATATTTTGGGTCAACTTAATTCATGATTTATCTTATAAGCAGGCAAGCCCAGGATTTCATTTAGAACAAATGGATCATGATCAACCCCCACTTGAACTCTTCTGTTTCCAGGATGGAGGCTTGTACATTTAAGTCCACATTTTTGTTATGATTATTGCATTTCTCAAGGATCCAGAACACTGATTTTTTTTTATTTTAAAGATGAAGATGAAGTTTTTGGTTGGTTTCTTTTTTTTTTTTTCCTTTTGGGTTGGTTTTGGCTGGTGTGTTGTGAGTTGGTTTTTTGTTGTTGTTGTTGTTTTCCGGGGGAAAATAGATGATGCATTGAAATTAACCTGAATATCTACAGGAGCAAAAATCTTTTCTCAAGAACAGGCTCTGGGCAAACTATTTCACCCAGCTGTACTCCAGAGGATCCCTGTGGGAGGGTGCAAGCTCACTTGGCAAGGCACTCTCTGTTCAAGTAGTGGATGACTTCACTCTCATTATGCACATAATCTTTTCCTACATAATGTACATCAAACCAAAATTATATTGCATGTATTAAGCTTGTAAGTGCACCATTTTATAATGATCACATTGCTTGTGTCCCAAGGACGTTATAAAAGGGGTATTTCTGCCACTGCTTATGATTCTGTACATATTGCCAATAAGCAGCAGGGTTTTAGCTGCATACAGAGCAGGGCTGTAGCTGCATACATTAAGAAGACAGTACTTAATAAAAGCCAAACTCAGCTTTGAGGTTGCCCTTAAATTAAATGTCTTTTATGCCAGTTTTTGCTCAATACAGTACCTTCATTTACAAGTGACAAGTCACCATTGCTAAATATCATGTATAATCACAGTTTGGATTGAAATGGTGCCTCCAAAGCACTGCAAATACCTGTCATTAGCTAGTGTGTTAGAACCATTTGTTTCTAATGGAGCTGTCTTTTCCTGTTGGCATTGACACAGACATCAGAGTATTAACAGATACAGTCCTGTCTCACATGTAGGAAGATAGTATGACAATGCAGAATTCATCAGCCTGGCGTGGTTTTTTTCTTTTTTCTTTTTTTTTTTACTCTATTAGACACCAGACATTGGAAAAGATAAACAAAACAAAGCAAAAAAACCCTCAGTGACATCAGGCATTTGCATTCTCTATATCCTTGATAGCATATGAGCATGGAATTTCTGTTCTGTTTTGTTCTTTACAAAACTCAGCAACACTGTCCACTTTCTGTTCCAATGTTTGGTGTCAACAGAAGTTCTAGTCCCCACTGAAGTCATGGGAATCTTTTAGTTGATGTTAATGGGAATTGGATCAGGTCAGTAATTGGAGACGCTGAAAAGAATCCCAGATGCTGCATAACAAATGAACTATCCACTGAGGTATTCCCTCTGCTCTGGGAAGCTGCCACTGGGAATTGCTGTTACCTTTCTGTGGAAATGCTGCAAAAAAAACCGGATGTCAGATGTCAAAGCTTCCAGCCCCACAGAGAGATTTAGTGGCACAGAAAATTCTTAAAAATCTAAACAAAAGAGAACCCCACCAAGTGAAAGAGAGATATTAGGGGTTTTACTGGGGAATAGAGACACTTGGAATCAGAAAATCATTCTGTTAATATTTGGGAATCTGTCCTTTCATAGAGCAGATTAGCATGGTTTGAATCTGGTTCCCTGAACAACGACGTGAGACACAATTCTTCAGCTCCTCACATGTCAAATTTAAAGCAAAACAAAGCAGGTCAGTAACTTTATTTTCATTTCTTTATTCATTACTAAGATCCCGTATTCTTTGCCTAGCAGTTTCCACACCTGATCAGTTGTGGAAGTTGCAAATGCACTTTGTACATCCTTTAGCCTTCTTCCCCAGAATTTGCCAAGAGGACAGGCATTCTGCTGTAGTATGTGGCATTCACCTCCTGTTGGCATTAAGTAGGTGCATCCACCTCAGATCCAGTCACACCATTGATGTGCAGAGGCAGAACCACAGCTACAGAAGAGGATGTAGTGATTCATCCTTTCTTGAAAAATGACTCAAAGAGGAAATTGCATGCTCTGAAATGACATACTTCACTGTAACCTGTTGTGACCATGTCTGCCTGCCATACCATAATCTGCCTTTCCCTTGGAAATTGGACAGACATGCCAGGCACGCTTCAGGTATAAACCACTACAAAGGCAGCAAGCTTCCTATTTGTCTGCTATTCTTTACACAGCTGACAACTCCCAAAGTCTCATTGCCATGATGATCCAATTCAGTGTCACTGGAAACACCCCAAACTAAGTTCAAGTAAGAAGGGGTGTGAGAAACCAACATAAAATGCACATAAAAGTTAGCACAAAACAAAAAGGTAGTATGAAAAGAAAAAAAAAAAAGTGTGTCTAGTGTGATTTATTTACTTTTCTACATTCAAAATTGTCGCCAAATAGAATAGCAATGAATCCTTTCTGAGAAACTGTTCTCAAAATTGCTGGCTGTGGCAGGAGGTTTTCACGTCAGACTATGGACTCCTGTTCTACTGTAACTCTACAACATGAGACAACATGATTTTGTAATTAAGGGATAAGTCTATTCCTAGTCATCTGCTATAGACTTTCCACATCAACTTGCATAAATTGCTTTCCTTTCTTCATTTTTAAAAGAAATCTTCTACCTTGTTCATTGTGAGAAGGAGTAGAAATCAACATTAAGTTAGCACAGAATGGGTGAGCTTCTGTGCCAATTGGCCCAAACAAGACATCCCTAAAAAGGCTGTTAGTCTTCTGCTAATGCACAACTGCAATTCAGGAGAAGTTGTTTATTGCTGAGTAGCACTCTTTGGTTATCTAACGCTAGTTGCTCTGCACAGCATACAGAATACAGACTTCAGTTATGTTTTCTGAGAATAGGGTAGCAATATTTATCTTTGCATGCTTGTGGGGACTTCAATGAAACATTGACATTTTGCTACATTGAAAGAAGCCTGAGATTTCCCTGCTCAAATATCTTAAAAAACTAACAATGAAAACCACACTTGAAAGTTTCCTATTCCCCTTCTCACTGCAAAAGAAAATTCATTATAACCAGATTCTTTGCAAGCACAGTGAATTTTTCTTCACTGACTTGGGTAAATCAGTGTTTGCTTACAACCCCAAGGCTTTCCATACATACTCGGCAAGGCTTAATACAGATTTCTGGGACAGGTAAAAGAATAATTAAAATGTTAATTAAGGATATATCCTCGTTTCTAAATTCTCATAAATCTCCACAAAGCTACCCCTCATGACGCACATTGGAATTTTTCTTAGACCACTGGTAACTTATGCTGAAATGTTTGAGAAAAATTATTCAGTTCTGCTTCTACATCAGGTCCCTGGCTGTGAAATAGGGACATCCTTTGCTTCTCCATTTGCACATGGTTTGCCTGTTGAATGTCTGGTTTCTTTTGAATGCCTACCTTTTCCATACTAATTAGCATTCTAGGACTCACATTGGATGACAGATCCACATGCTCTGGTAACAGCAGCAACAATAACAATGAATCCTCAGGTGCTTTCAAAGAGCCTTAAAGATACACTTTTAGCTAAAGCAGAGGCTACTAATTTTTATTCTACAAAACCCAGTAATTTTTGCCCTGGAACTGCCCCACTAGCTCTGAGTGAGTCACTTCTCACATCTCACTCAGCGACGTTTATGATGAGCTGGCTCTTTTCACAAGCAGCAAGCATCTCACAAGGATTTTGCTGGTGGATAAGGACTTTGTGAAATCTCAGTATCTCTGAAAAATCATTAGGATGCTGAAGCAACATACTTTCTTAGCAAAATCTTAGTATAAACTATGGCAGAAGGAACTGATATGAGGGCTCTTGTAAATGTCTCATGAAATGCTTATACCAAAAGCCTCTCAGAAATGTGCCTTGTCAAAGAGGACAATAACCATGAAAAGACAGGAGAGCTTATGATTTTATGGTTTCTTCATAGTTTTTTAGCATTCTGGTGTTTTATAGCACTAACAAAATACAAATTTGAATTTCTCATGACACTTTCTTTCCCAGCTTGTGGGAATACCACCAAAGTACCAGATGACATGATATCTGGCAATGTATATGGCTCACTTAGGCATTAAAAAGGCCACTGAAAATCATAAAGCTCACATATTGAGTTACTAAATTATATATCTGGTTCATCCAAATTTCATTTTTTCCTCTCTTTGCTTTCTGCTTGTCTCCCTTTTTGATCTCACAGGTCTGTGCAAATAGCCCCAGTATGATTTCAGCGAGAAGGGCCAGTCTTGCTCACACATGCAGAAAACCTGATTTGGTGATCAGTTTTAGCCAAGTAGCTATGACAGTGGCCAATACCCATTAAAGTGTAATGCCAATGAGCAGATAATCTAATTGCCACAAAGAAAAGGTTAACCAATCTACACTGCTCCTCTCTCCCTATTACTCTTCAGTCTGGCACTAGAGTCTCTAGCCACAGACACAAAAATTGTTCTGTAATGACAGGCATCACCAAATATAAACAGTTGGTAACCCTAAAATTAGACCCATTGGCTCTCCCCTGGTTTGGGGATATGTTTTATTATACCTTCCAACTGGCAAGCAAACTTTAAAGTTAATTTAACCCATTACAAGAACCTTTTATCTAATGGTTGGGCCTGTTGCTTTATGTACACTGTTCACTCGTATGAATTTTGCCAGCATAGAAATAGAATTTAGCTAAAGCTAGCTGAAAATTTTCCATCTAAAATACATTCTGGCAGATAACTAGAGTTCTTGATTAAGCGAGATTTTTACATCTGAAGTGTTTCCTGTCTTCAGAAAACTTCAGCTTTCAGGTAACCAGGCAGAAGAACCATTCAGCCACAGAATCAGCCTGGAATAGTTTTTAGTTTTCAGCTGCAAGGCCTCTTGGCCAAGGGCTCATACAACATACTGTATGGAGCAAAAAGGAAGAGATACTGTGATTCCCTCCCTGGGATGCATGCTAATGAAGAAATCTGGTAGACAGCAAAAAGCTCAGGCATAAAACACCCTACCTACAAATCTTGGGATGCAGCACTTAAAATTAA
Source organism: Eurypyga helias (assembly GCF_000690775.1). NCBI lineage: Eukaryota > Metazoa > Chordata > Aves > Eurypygiformes > Eurypygidae > Eurypyga > Eurypyga helias. The sequence goes on along the minus strand of NW_010231536.1, from coordinate 95,844 downwards.
TTGTCTATTTCCCAGTCTAAAATTTTCAGTTGTTTAGATTGCCATTAAGTTTTGAAATCTTCTCTGGGGAATAATCAATAGAAGGAAACAAAATCAGCTGTACATTTTGCCCCAACTTAGAAACAGACCAGTATCTTCAAAGTTAGATATCCATATCTGAACCCTGGCCACTCATCTTTAATACCTATACATTTAGGGCCTGATTTTTTACACCTGTGTTTGACTTTTTGTTTTTCCCTCCAATCTCTGAGCTTGAAATTAGCTGAAATAGTTATATAACAAATTTACTTATTAATTAATTAATTTTATGTAGGCACTCCCTCTTTGACAAGACAGTATTCATTCTTTCTTCTCATGTGACTACTGTTACGGGAGGCATATGACAATCTTGGTAGCACTGCCAGATTCTATTAATGTTTCATTTATTTTTCTTGCATAGGTGGTTTGCATGTAAAGCTGAATTTCTCCTACAAGAACTCAATTAAGTGAAATTTTCTGAGCTCCTTTCTTTTTTTTTTCACCACTCTATATTTAGTTTAAATGCCAACAATGACTGAGGGTCAAGATATTTGCTCTGACGTTCACAAATGGGTGGAACTTCGACACTCTATTAAAACTGCTAATTAGGGAAAAATTTAGGTGGGAACCACTCTTGTACATGGTCACAGGGAAAGCTGGCAGGCTCAGGGAGCCTTGAACCAAGTACAGAATGAAACGGCACCTTGTGAGTCATTCACTGAAATAATTTCTAACCGGGAGCAGCACACATCTGGCAGCGATGGATGGCAGATGATGGGATACCTTTCCGTCCTCTCTCCTCTAAGCCTGCCAGAAATCCCATGACTGGCTTCTGGTTCTTGTGACTGTTAGCAATAACAGTACAGAGGCAGGAAGAGTACTTCTTCAGATTTCAATCCAGCAGTTTTTTCTGGGACAGCAATTGGCCAAGCCCACTCTGCAGAGTGTCAGGGACATCACACGGGACCTTGCATGGCTCCCAGGACATTGGGGCTTCCAGCATCTCCTCTCCATGGGCATTCACCTGATTTTTACTTCAGGTTTTGAGGGAAGCAAGGTCTTGTTCCTTGGCACCACAAAAGGTGGAAAATTGCCTGTTTCGTGACTCTGTCAGAGTCTATTAACACACCCTAATAAAGTCAAAGGTATAACTTACTAGTGATTGTATGCAACATCATTAAAAGACATCACAGTTCATTTTTTCATTTCATTTTCCATAGCTTCTTTATCTATCTGACTTAGTTCCTTAGGAACCCATCAGTATTTCTTAGAAATCATCATATCTTGAAGGTCATCGTCTCCACAAATGTGTCCTTCTGGGAACACAATGAGAATAATTAAATTATTTACAAGCACATTATTGATTTGGTTTTCATACTGTGTAATGTACTTGAAAGTAGACGCATTTCTGAAAACTTTCTGGTAATTTTATCAGCTTATCTTTCTCCCTCAGCTTCCTAAAATAAAAGACAAATATACTATTTAGTGCACTGGTACAGAAGTAAATGAGGGCAGAGTTCTGCTTCATTATACAGAAGACTTCCTAGTAGTTTGGTACGTCCTAGTGTATCTCCAGGCAAACAAAATGCTGTGCATTACTTAATAAAGTGGAAGTCATGTATAGGACAGTCACACAGGCTTCTTTCCCAATTTCATGTTGCCTCTGAATAGTCCAGTCACAGAACACCAAGTAGAGCCTGCTGGAAATCTTTCAATTCAATCTTTGGCAGTTTGGTTGGGTTTTTTGCCTTTTAAAAAACCACAGATTCCTTGAAACCAAAACTATTTGTGTGAGCTTTCACTAAACTTGTTTTGGGAAAAGTTTCTTAGGGAGATGATCAATTTTTGGTCAAAATCTAAGGAGGGGGTTGGCAGAGAAGGACAAAGAGAGGCAAACAAACAGCTGGGAACTACTGTGGAAACTCTGTCCCAGGCTGCCCTTTTGGTTAGGTCACCTACCAGAGTGTGGGAAAACTTAAATTCATGTTTCAGTTCTACCTGCTTCAGAACAGCCACTTGGACTTACGTTTCTTATGTCTCAGGTGTTACGTCCTCTAGGATAATTGTTCCACAGGAGCACTCTGGACTGCTAATAGTTGTGTTGTCCTGTGTACAAAATCAGTTTTCTTTGGAACAGGAGCTCGAAGCTGAGTCTCCTACATCATTATCTTAGCTATTGACTCTTAACTAGCCTGGAGGAGGATTCTGTGGCAAACAGTTTTTAAGGACTGGGATTCCTGTTCATGCAGAATGACAAACATTATTAAGGGAATAATAGAACTACTACTCATCTAGTTTTACTTCAGGTATGTAAAGTCTAATGGATAGATGCAAGATGATACTTCAGGTAAGAGATCAGCTGGGTTGTAGAAGGCTTTTGAACACAAGTCTTCAATTGAATAAATAGTCCGTGGTCTCCAGCATCACTATTTGCTGTCTGGATGCATTCTGTAAACCATTTTTGCTTTACCTTTACAGTATATGGAAAATACTGCTGAAAATGGAGATGAAAGAGGGATCCAGGCCAACTTTCTCCTGGGTAACTATCATGGCAATAGCGCCAACTTACAAGTGTCTGCTTCTCAGCCAAATTATGTCTAACTTCCACACACAGGCACAGCACCTGGGCATATCTTCCTACTACTACTTTGTACTTCTGTCCCTTTTTGTTCTTCAAACTGCAGAAATGAATTTTCCTTGTGCATTCTTTTGTAGGGATCTTAGAGCTATGGATGGGCAGGTCTATTAAAGTGCTCAGAAGAACATTCAGAACCAGCCAATGGCCAAAACAAATAATAGTTTTGAACCCTTCAGAGGTACTGATATTCTGGTAGCTGTATCCTGTAATCTTCTTGCCACACACACAAAAAATTATTAACATAAAGAAATTCACTTAACAGCAAGCACAATGCTTGGAAGAAACATCATATTTAACTGTCACTTTCATATCTTTGTCTGGAAGAGTGTTGCTTAACTCCACATATAGAAAAAAAAATCAAGCTAGCTCTGCTGAGAAAGAAATGTACTTGTGCTTCTGTCTATGGGGTCATGGGCAATTTTTGGCAAGATATACTTTACTTTGAAAGAGATCTCATAATTAGCTTCTTCAGGCAAGGAATCCTCTCTCCCTTATTCTAACAGTTTCAACAGTAGTGGCCAATTCAATTTTTTTTTTTTTTCCCCTTTGTTGCTGTGATATCACCATTAAGGGGAGATTTCATTTTGGTTTGTCCTGTTTTTAATTTGAACATGCTACGTCAAAAGGAGACATTGAAAAGAACTGGAAAATAGTGATATTTCAATCCAAATTATATTCATTACTAGGCAATTTTAATGTATATAAGTTCAGGAATGTTATGTTTAATGTATATAAGTTCAGTTCATATGTATTGCAACATTGCATTCTAGCAAATTATTATAATTGCAGTAAGAAAAAATGGTAGTACAGCTCAGTCTCACCCAACAAACCAGAGTTTGAGAAGGAAAGGCAAAGGATTTCTGAAATATGTCTTCTACCAAGTGCAATAATGCTGGGTGTTTAGAAACAGACATGACAGCCGGTATAGTGTAGCAACAAAAAGGTAAAGGCCCCCAAGCAACAAGTGCAATTGATTAGAAAATGAGAACAACATTGCAAGTACCCTGCACAAGACATGAAAAGGCAGAGGAGTTCAATGCACGTTCACAGACTTCGTACAAGAATATACATGTAACTCACAAACAGGTTGCACCATACCACGAGGAGCAGCAAGTGCTGACTGCAAAGTATATCATCCTGTCAGACCCCTGCAGACAACAGGACCTCACTCACGGATAGGCCACCTCTTGCATTTGTCCCTCTATCCACACTGATTTTGCTGGATTTGTTCACTCAGTCCTCCCAGAGCAGCATCAAGGGTCGGGGGGAGTGTGGTCACCATAGAGATAGTCAGGCTCTAACATCAGACTTGGGCTATATTCTGCTTGCCCTTTCTTCCCCAGATTTTCTGTACTATTTAAACATAAATTTTGTTTCAGTTAGGACAGGCTGAGCTTTTACTCTGGTCACCTGATTGCAGGACCTTGGGACATGCCATAAGCTGATAGTGCCAAGCTCATTCAAGTCTGGGAAGGTTTAGTGAACAGTTTTTATCTCCCAACATGTGCCATTTTTTATACAGCAACACTTTATTTGGAATTGTGGACTACAAAATTTTAAGGTAAGGGCTGTCTTCCTATATTAGTTATGACAACACTTCTCAACTGTATGAGCTACTTACCAAGAGCATTACACAGCCTCTAAGTGTAAGAGAAAGATGAGAGAGCTCTCCCAGAGCAGCAAAGGGAAGGGCAGCCCCAGGAACAGCAGCAGGGATGACTTGGCAGGGCTTTCACAGGCGTTTCCTTGCTCGTTATTGCACCAGCCAGGCCAAGCATGCCAATGGGCTCCAGGGACCCAGAACTGCTTGTGTGAGATGCACCCTCAGCTCTGCCTCCCCTGACAGCCAACAGCCTCTTGCCTCACTGCCACTAGAGAAGCTGCAGATGACTTCCTCAGGAGCTACTTGTGGTCCAAAAGATACCAGTCAGTTATGTCCTCACATGTGCATGAACTATTTATTATTCCCTGCACAATGGAGCTTCAATCAGAGCATTTGCATGGCCAGCTTAAGGTTAGGAATATGAAAACATCATTTTGGAAAGTAAATTACATTAAAGCTCATGCAAGATCACTAATAACCTTCTGAAGAGGATAAAACACTTGATTTCTGTCCTAGTGAGCAACTACTATCTGGTTTTGATAGTCTATGTACTCAGGGATGTGTTAAGAATAGACATGAGAATATCATCAAACAGAAAAATCTTCTTCACAGCAGGTAGCATTGGTCAAAGAAGTTCTGGAAGAGTTTTTTCCAGAAACTGCCTTTTAGCAGTGATAAAAAAGTGCAAATTTTGCAAAAAACTGTTCTTTTTTTTTTAAGGAAACTCCACAATATTTTAGGGAAATATTTCAGACTTATATATAAAACATATATTAAGGGGGGGAGAAAAATAGTATTTTGATGAGGACTGACAACAGGTTTTCATTGTCACTTTTTTCCAAAGGCAACAGAAAAATCATACCTTGCCCATTAAACCATCTGGTGAAGGTCCCATCTCCAGAGATTCGATAGGGACCTGGAATTGGAAATGGAAATGTTAATTGGTGGACTGGAATATAATAACAGAGTAATTATTTTCCGCATCTTCTATTTTGTTTTGCATTTGCTAAGAGCTCAGCTTAGCTACCACTCTGATATATTTTTACTGGTTTGTTTCAAAGGGATTTTCACATTTTTAGGGCTGCAGACACATAGGTAGATGCAGGTCCAGATATCCCTAGTGCATTAAGTGATGCCTTCAGCCAGCTGAAAACTCTTTTTTGATCTCTCTGATAATACCAGGCAAGCACTGATCTGAAAAGGCAGATTACCACCAAGGATTAGGCAGTACAATAGCATGCTGAGAATGCAAGAGGATGATGAGGTTTAGCAAACAAGCTTGGAACATATTTGAACTCAACATCGAACCCTAAACCAAGCCATGGGAGTATTAGAAGAGAATTGAGGGGGTAGGAAAGAGCTTTGAAAGATATTTTATGAGAGAGGGTCAGATTGTCTAGTTACTAGATTTTTACTTAAAATTAGGACAGAGCTAATCGAGAGAGCACATTCTGCACAGAAGACTTTTCTCAGGCTTAATGGGCACAGAGACTCTACACTCTAATTTTCTTGAGACAATCCTTTAAGGCATGTGGCTGGAGCAGGTCACTCTGCTGTTGCTGCTGTCCTCGGGCAGTATGACACAGTGAAGACAGGACTTTACAAAGCCCTTTTTTTAAAAAAAGAACTTCTTTTTTTTTCACAACTAGCCACAGCAAATAGAGTGGTTATTTGGTATGTGAGATAAGTATTGGCCAATATCATTTGAACACACTAGTTTTCTTTCAGCGTCTTGTCACTTGACCAGTTTAATGCTAAGGTTAAAAAGCTGTTACACAACATGTATCCACCCTACTGTGTGTCAGAAATGTGAGGAATGTTTGCAAGGAACAGCAGCTTGCGTACAATTCCTGTCACCAAACCCTAAAGCCAAAATGGCTAACATTTCCTGGATCTGCTTAGCTCACCTACAGAGAAAGGGTTTGCAGTGCGTGTGTGCAAACAGGAGCAAAGTCATTAAAACTGGAGCACGTCTTGGGCAAGATCCAGTTTGCATGTTACATATTCATAAATAGCTGTGTTAGAATAGCTTCCAACAGCGCAAACGTCAATGGAGCCTGCTGGAGCAAGCCTTAGGTATGCCATCTATGTGTCTGATTGCCTGGAGTTCAGAGGAACTTGTTGAATGTATTACCAACGGGAATGAAAAAGCTTGCATTGGGGTAGCTGGCCAGGTCCAATTGCTGGATGCTTAAAAGAATGTGTCGGTGTCAAAGGGTTTCATGGCTTTAATTTTTTTAACTCATTTGTTGTTTGTATAATACCTGAGAATCTCAAACAAGAATATTTAATTTTGTTGTTATTTCAAAGGACACATATTAATTTATGTTATAACAAAAAATGTTCATTAGAGCTTGGCTAATAGCAGTGATTATTTGTTTATTTTCACTCTGTGCAGCCTATTTAATTTTGTGTACACATACCTATAATTGCCACTTTGAAATGCAAATACACAGTTACTGAGGATAACCCTTCTCGTTTTCAAGCAGCTAACACTCCTTTTTTATAAATGTTAACCATATCCTAAGCTCCCTGGAAAACAGCACATTTTAAGCTCTGCCCACATGAAATGGTTGTTGCCTGCTCCAAATTATTCTCTCTGCCATTGTCACAGCTTCCTTTAATTTATCACCAGTCGTAGTCTCTGATGAGGGCTACGAGTCCTTTCGACTGAGGTACCAGCCAGCTTACAGCTGACCTTATGCTGGGAATCCGCTAAGTGATAGGAACAGTAGTGAATGTATTTTCTGTGCCAGTGTCTCATCAAACCTCCAGCTCTACTTGTAACTTATCCATGGAAAGACCTGGATTGGCAGAGAATAATTTGTTACTCTTGATTATTCATCAGATAGTTTATTGCTATTTATTTCCACCCACAGATTGCTCTCACACTTTTCTCTGGGACAGGATCTGCTTCCTAAAGGAAAGATTTGAGGATTTGACTAAGCAACATGAACAGCAGGAGATATCACCTAACAACAGTCTTGCTTCCTAACCGTCAGACCCACAAAGTGCTTTCAAAGTGACCATACCAGCCCACCTTCCCTTCCCCATCTCTACCCCACAAGCTCCAATCCCTCTGCAACTGCAGACATCGGTGGTTACCCATGGAAGTTTCTGTTTCAGCAGTATTTTTGTGAACAAATATTTGCTTGTCCCCCCCTCCTGGTTCACAGAAAGCGCGTTAAAGAGGCATGTCAGTTAGAGTGTGGGCTGCCTTTGAACAGATGTTATGAATACTGTTTTGCAGGATTTGCCCAGCAGTAGATGAGAACAAGTAATGAGGAAACTACGAACATGGGTAACGAGGCCAGAAGGTGTGGAAGCTTTCCAAGAGCAAGGGGAGCAGGGTGGAGAAAAGCTTGCCTTACCGATATATAGCCACGAACCTTTCTCAGACTTTAGTTGTGCTTCTTAATGGTCACTATCAATAAAAAATATTTACCAGGGCTTATGCCCTTGAGAATTAATTTTCCCGTGGCTCAAAGGTGAACACAGGCACATATACTTCCATGTAACTCTTGCAATTCCATAAACATGGTACATAAGAGTGGAAAATTATTTGGGATAGATCTATCTTATTTATTTAAAGAGGAGGAGGAAAAGGATGAACCGTGTCTTCGTAATCAGGTTGAATACTTGTAATTGTAATCTTCTCAAAAAGCCACAAAGAGCTCCTTCACCTGTGTGCTTTTCAACCAGTTTGTTATTTGTTCTGTATAAAACACATGAAGGTAATTAATGGGCTGAATTGTAAAAGGGTTCTCCTTATCTCTTAGTGGGCAGAATGGGAAGAGGTAAAAGGACCCAAATAATAATTTCAATCAGTGAATGAACAGATGATATCTCAGTTCAGCTTCAAGCCCTATCCAATGGTACTTTAGTAGCAATACCAGCAAAGCAGCACACAAATAACATACATATCTTGTAGATTGCATAATGTATTTGGAAATGTTTTCATACAGTTAAATAAACTTCAGAAAACTACAGTGGAGCCTTCTTATAAATTAGCTCTAGTGCCTAAAATCCCATGAGCTATGAAATGTTAAAAGAGAAAAAAAATTAAACACATAGTGTTGCTGAGCAACATAGCTCACCCTTAAACAACTTTCCCTTGTATGAAGTGCTTCAGAAAGGGACTACTGTGGACTCTGTGTAAGTACTTGCCCTATGGGTAGTGCGATTTTGTTACAAACCTTCAAAAAACAGCTACACAGACTGTTACTGGATTCAATTATGAGGAGTCTCCAGGGTTATTCCATTACCTCTGCCTTTAACTCACAGTCTCAAATCAAAACTTAAGGTATTCTTTTTTAATTTCATTCATGACAAAAAAAAAAATATTATATGAACTTTCAACATGGAAATGGCTCAAAAACTCTCCTGCAATTTCAACTGAATAGGAGTGCATTAGGGAAGTCTCTACCTTTACAAGCTTTTGTTAAGGATGAGTAGGGTTCCCACAGCCCTGACAGCATGCGTGCTGGATGCCCAGGGTCTTGGAAAGTGCAGAGTGGAAGGACAGTGCCTGACAGGCTCTGCACCAGGGCAGGTCTGGACTGATGACAGATCGCTGGCCCTGGTTGTTTTGTGAGCATGAGCCCCAGGAGGACCAGCCTTTCCCCTGCCGTGCAGGGTCTCTCCTAGTGAGCTCAGAACCCCAAAACTGTCCCAAATTACTAAAAAAACCCAAAGAATTACCCAAAAATCAGAAATCTCACTTGTTACTCTGTTCTTGCTGACACCAGGGTGCTTAGTAAGGTTGCACTGCTTTGCTCTGTTCTGACTTCAGCTTCCACACGTTTGAGTTTCATCTATATGCATCTACATGCATCTGCAATGAGGTTTATAATGGCAAGGAAGGGGTTAACCCGGGAAGCAGGTGGAAAGCAACCCAGCTGCAAAAAGATTAAAAATGTTGTAGGAGAACCCATCCTGAAAGGGAAAAAGGCTGGGTATGAGCCTTGGGGGGGCTGCTACCAGGTCTACCCCAGGGCAGGGGCAGCAGGAGGGCTGTTGCCTTGAGTGAGGCAGGTGTCTGCTGGCAGCAGCAGACGTGGCTTTGATCTGTGTGTGTACCTGAGTAGGGAGAGATCTCCGCAGGCCGGGGACACCCTTTGGGGAGCTGACCTGTTTGCAGGACTTTAGTTCAGCTAAGCTTTAGCTCCCCTCAGCTTCTTCGGGAGCTTGCACAAGGGATACTTTACCTGGTTGGAGCAATGCTGTTATTTATGGATTGATTTTTAAAACTCTTCAGGCCTCTCCTGTCCATAAAAATGGGAACCGAGTGCTTAGATACTTCTTTAAAAATTAGGTCTTGCTAAAATTCCTCCCTCAGCCCAGACCAAAGCCAAGCTTTCTGCTGAGGTTTGAAATGTTATAAATGAACCTTCTATATTGTTGCCTTCTACTTTCAACTGCAGGCACCTCGTCCAGACAGAAAAGTAATGAAAGACCTGAAGAAAGTCGAGAGTTGGAAAGGAACAAAGCACTCCTGTGGCCACAGCACAGGACGAGGAGTCGGTGGCTCTGGGTCCTGTTCCCAAAGCTAACGCTCACTTGCTGTGTGGCCTTGAGCAATTCGCTAACAGGCTGATGCAGCTCCCAGTAAAGTCACTGGGAATTTTCCCATAGACTCCAGTGAATGCTGGATCAGGCTGTTAGATTCCTAGCAGTCCCGACATTACCCCCGCTGCAAAGCTGGGATAACAATATTCTTGTCTCACAGGGTAGTAAGGGGACCAATTCATTAATGTTCATAAAACTTTTTCAGATCTACAGATGGAAGGCATTATGTCAGCACAAATTATTCTTAGTTATTATCATTCTCATGGTATTTCCAATTGTCTCTGCTCACTAAAGCCAAGAAGTTCCAAAAATCTTGTGAGAAAGTTTCTTCTCTGGAGATCGGACCCCATTTCTGGCCCAAAGATATGAGGAAACAGATACATTCAGATGGCACAGGAATGCAGGAAAATTTACTGAATAAGCCTCTGAATCTTTGGGGGTTTTGCATGAATCCTGAAAGCAGAGGAATGTGCAGTGCTATAGAAAGGATAGTCCCAGAATTTTTTAAAAGTGCCTAGAGCCATAGTCTAGAAAGCAAAATGCTGAGGCCAAAATGTTCAAAATTGGCTCCCAAAGCTTGCTGCCAGTGAGAATTCTTTAAGCTCTGCTTTCTGATATGTCAGAGCACTTTCAGAGGAAAGGTGGGCTCTAGCTCAGGTTTCTTGTCAAGAAAAGGAAAGGAGGAGTCCTTTCCCTCCCCACACCCCTATTGACTGCTGGGAGTTAGTCAGGCGTCAGGTCCAGGCATGGAAAAGCAACGAGGTCAGGTGAGTAGGCCACAGATAAGGGATTTCACTGGGGAGACGTCAGTATGAGCGAGTGGTGACATATTGTCTGGGGAACGGAAGAAACGTTGCACATCTCACACACACATGCTCACTCACATGTGTGCGTGTGTGTACGTATGTATGTATCCCATAACACTCCCCAGAGCTGTTCCATTTCATGTCCCCTGACCTGACTTCTGGATCTTATACAGCTTTGTATGCTTTAACGATCTGTCTTTAGCCATCCTCACTACTCAAGGTGAACGCTGGAGAAACCCCGCAGGTGTAAAAGCCATCTGAAGAGGCTGTGAGAGAAACCAGTATGACAGATACAGCAGTGCCCTTTTCCCTGTCATCTCACTCCTTCCCCACACGCCCCCTTACAGGTAGAGAGCTTGCTACGCCGCTTTGGGAAAGCAGGTAAACGTTAATGTTCTGATGGATCCAGCTCTTTTAGCTCATGCATTATGTCAAAACTGGTCAAAGACAGGAAATGAACCTCCCTCCCTCCCCCGACTGTGCACACACGCACAGACACACGCATGCACAGCCACAGCCAAGGCCTTCGGCAAGCCATCTGATAGCAATCAGTATTTTGAGAAGTGATAGCTCATCTGTAGATTCAGCATTCTTTTGCAGCAGAAGGCATTATGCAAACTAGCCCTATTAGAAAAGCAACCATCAAAGCAAAACATGTTTTCGAAGAGACAAATGCATAAACCATGTGGTACCTGACACTAAAACAGAAATAGAGTAATTATGCTTGCTCTCAGTGGAAAGCATAGCTGCAGAGGATAATAAAGGCGCCTCATACGCTGTACTCCGTAGTTTCCTGTACTGGGCGCGAAAGAGAGAGTAATCAGCTAGGGAGAGCCGGGGAGAGCCCCTGGCCTTCACCGTCCTCCTTGGTGAAGGACAGGAGAACATGAGCAAGACTGCAGCCGATTGCGGAGCAGTGCAGCTACGCCATGCCGTCGGCACCAGCTGGAATGCAAGGTGCCACTCCAGCCTTAGGGGAAAGGCAGGAAAAAAAAAGAGTGCAGCTAAGGTTACACAATTACCTGTCTTGAAAGTGCACAACTTTTAAAAAATATGCATACCTCCCTGACCATAAGTAGCCACCAAGTATGCTCCGTGGGTCCTTTGACTAAAGTCTAAACAGAGGAAGCTCTCTGTAGCAGCCTTTTGCCTAGCAGTGGATGATGTTGCTCAGTCACCGCTACTGCAAGGAAAAAAAAAAGCCCTCATGGGAAGGGTGGAAGATGGAAGGTGTGAAATGAGGCTTGGACGATGCTGTCACAGTGCTGGTAAAGCAACACAGCCAGGTACCACAAGTTCATTTAAATCAAGAGCAGAGTAAATCAAAGATGATCAGGACTTCTGCAAAAGCTGAACAAACGTGCTTTAGGGAGGAAATGTTTGCTGAAGTTCCCAGGACGAGTTGGAAGTACATACACGTGCTCTCTCCTTCCTTTGCCTCAGCCCCCCTGTTTTTGTCTTTCAGAGCCCATTTCTCCAGCACACAGATCAGCTATCAGGCTGAGAGAAAGAGAGAGTGTGAGATGGCCGACCTTGTCCTCCAGTGCCGAGGGCCTGTGGGTTTGGGCCAGGAACAGGAATTCCCTGTACAGACACTGAGTCTGCTGGAGGAGACGGGAGAGCCTGCTCCACAGAAGAGCACTTTGTTCACTGCCACCAAGGAAAACTTACACAACAGACACACACAACCATGGAAATATGAATATTTTAAAAGTGTGTTTTTTTCCTAGAATACACAGTGCTCTTATTTCCTTAGGGGGGCAGTAAAAATTGGGCAAGAGCATATTGCCAAATTCACAGTAGTTAGCGAGGATATTAATCCTGCATGCTGTAGTTACGGAGAGCAGGGCACCAGAGCGAAGTCTGAATAGATCAACAATTCAGAATGGGTTACTGACAAATGAAATGCCAGCTGATCATGTCCAGCAGACATTGGGGTATTTTTTAAAGTTTTCTCTGCTTTTTAATATCTTTTCTTTCAATTCATCACTTCTCGGAAACTGCAAAGAGTTAAAACCTTTTCCCTTTGTGCCCCAAAAGTATCTGTGCATCTGCGTTTGCATGTGTACATATTTTCTGTGTGCAAAATCTGAGGTAGAGATTGATACCAGATAGTGCTGCTGTGCAGCTGCTTTGTGCTGCATCACTAGCACTGAGCAGCCTTCAAAATGGCCCATGTGAATATAGAAAGATGAAGGGTTAACACTCTAACCTTTGTATTGGAAAGCCTGGCTGAATTTCACATGCTTCCTAAGGTACCTTATTAAACTTTTTGGAAAGGAATTCCTCTTGCTTTAACCACCTAACGGGTAGGTGCCATGCTAGACACCCAGGCTTCCTACAGATGCAACCAGGTGGTGATCCACCTTATCTTCAGACTTACTCCATTTGTCTTCAGAGTTACTCCATACATCTTTCTCCCTTTGTCCTACCTAAAGAGTCAGCCCAGATGGATAGTTCCGACTTGATAGCTGACTTTTAGATGGCTAATGTTAACTGATGTCTCTCTTCCTAGTCAACACTTCCCTATCTCACAGGGGTCATATCATAAAACATTCATTAAAGATCATGGGTTACTTTTCTATTAAAAAGACACATAAGGGGAGCTGAGATGGTGTACCGGCAACTGTGAACACCCTAATGTCATTTTCCACACAGTCAAGGTTACAGCTCTAAAGAGCAGCAAAACACAATCCAGTTCACAAGGATGTACGCCTGGATGTGAAGGCCATGCAAATGCCCTGAGTCCCACGGGCTGGAGGAGCCCAGCATACAAGGCCGTGGAAATGGAGGATGGCTGGAGAAAGCTCTGATGAAGACGCTAGGCAGGTATTCCTGTTTCATTCCTAGCACCAACTGTCTGCCAAACACACTGTGCCACTGTTTACTCGTGGTCTTCTAACTTAAACTGGGGAACTGGCCTAGCAAATAGCCACCACAGGAAACAAAGTCCGCTTTATATCACCTTTCCAAACCCCACCTCCTACACCAAGTCAGGAGCTTCTTGGTGAGAACCTCAGCTGTGGTTGGTGGGGTACATGGATACATTACCCAGGGGTTACCATTAAAAGTTAGTTTCTGAGAACCACCGCAACTCTGTGTGTGCATGTATATGCACATACACAGAGACTCTGTGTATTGTGCATAGGATCATCGTTTCATCTTTACTCAGTCCTGATTTAACTCTACCGATGACAGATTTGCTCAAAAAAGAAAATAAGAAAAAAAAACCCTAATCTGAAATCTTGTACAGTACATTTTTAAATCTGTGACTAGATGCTAGTCAAAGAAAATATATGCTGATAGGAGACAAAAATCCTATGAAGAGTGTTTCATTGGGGATGTACTTTGCTTAGGTTACAGGTATCTTGCGATTCCTCTTGTGTCATTCAGACTGAGAACATTATGTGTCTCCACCATGCTGAAGTAAATAACTGCAGAACATAGAGTTGCATCCCCCATACTAGAAAAATTTAACTTCGTAGATCTCAGACCTCTCAGCTTCAAGAAGTCTTAGTATTATATTCCTTGACTCATTTCACTTTTGCCTTTCCTGTCAGCCATCCAAGGATTTCAGTAGGGTTTTAAAAACATTACTTGCTTCCTCCTGTCCATCACTCCCCTGTCTCAGTCTTTCCCTCAGACTTGCTTTCACGGATTGTCAAGGATTTCCCAATTAATGTAGACAGGGCTTTATACTATGTAGTTGATCAAAGAAAGCAAAGACCCCGGTAGCTGTAGACGAGGTAAGGAAAGAGCATGCATTCAGTAGTTCTCCTGGTGGATCTATCAGCTATGAGGTTCTCCAAAAACAAGGGAGTCACTGAAGAGGGTGAAGGGAGGAGAACTTCAGAAACTTCCCAGTCAGCTGGAAAAAAAACCTACAGAAGTCTTCAGTGAGTAAGAAACTGAGGAAACCCCATTGGACATCACACAAAGGAGGGGGAAGTCAGTGCACGGCCGAAAGGGAGTGGAAAAGTGGATGCCTGGGGTCAGGAAGACCAACTCAAAGGCTTGAGGAAACAGATTGTGTGGTTCAAACTTTTTTTGAACCTAACAAATATTAATTTTGGTTGAAGGAAAAGGCTTAGCTTCCAAGTTGGTTCCTATTTTAATTGGATCAAGTCACATGTTTATAACTACAATAATTTGAAGGTATGTGATTTGTAAATATCAAATAAGATGAAATCTAACATACTGCATACTATCTGCTTTTTAATAGTATCAGCCAAGTTTATTGGCTGTTGCATATAGCCTGTATTTCAGATGTATACATAAAATTGTCTTTCTTTTGTAGATTAATATCATTACAAAATATTACAGATGTTTCATCCTAACATAAATTATATCATGATGGTCAAGATACTATTGTAACATCCACACACTGAACAGTGAAGTGGTACACACAGCTTTTTATCAAAATTAGGCAAGTTCCAAAGACCTGTGGAACCCTTTGCCCTCAGGTGAGTTGGCATAGACTGTAACACATATTTTGGAGTCTGGGGGAATGTTTAATATACATAAAAAGTTATGCTTTCATTTCTGCTAATGCCAAAGTTCAAAACATATGTTTCAAATTCTGCAAGTGTACCAGGTACTTGGAGATCGCAGCCTCCTGTTTTGACTTTGTAGATGTCTTTTGCATGCCCAACAATGCAGTTGGATCACAAACAGAAAGACACAGAGATAGTTTGTATGTAGTCAATATCAATAGCACTAAAAAAAAAAAAAAAAAAAAAAAAAAATCGCTGTTTTAGAAACCTCTCTGAAGTACATTACAAATACAAATCATGGGAGAATGTCATATAGTGTTGCATTGTGCACAACTTCATAACCATTCACAGAGCAGCATTTCTGGTGGCAAACTGCTGCTAAATAATATTTTCCTGAGCATTACTAGGATATGCAATTAATCTTGTTTGCTGGGCATCATTCCTTCACTTTGGGCAGTGTGCAGAAGACCCTAATGTGCAGTTACAGAAAATACCCTTTCAGTGTTTTTCCTTTGGCACACACACAGAAAATTCAACTAGTGGCTCTGGAGCAATCTCAAGTCTGCCACATAGGTGGTCTGCTGCCTGCTGGAGAAGTCTGGATACCTTTATATTTGGGACGTAATTTTTCTGTCACACTACGCTCTCTGCTCAGAAATTCCAAACTCACTCTTTAAATCAAGCCTGAGGTTTCTCAAACACATAGTTTGAAAAAATCCTGAAGAATTATTTTTAGCACTACCACAGAAAGGGTCAGAGAATCCCCGCAGAAGTGAGGTTTAGCCTATGCATAGGCATGGCAGCTAGCAGATTCCTAGGTGACTATAGGTGACACATTTCCTGTAGATTCTCACAGGTCTCATTTCTTCCCATCTGAACTCCGCTTCAGTCAGAGCTAAACGCTATATCTTTGCCAGAAAAGAAAAACAAAAAAAAAATCCCCAAACAGTAAGCCAGACTGAGTCTCAAACCAGGATACTCAGGTCAGAGAGTACATGTGTGTGTGCACGTGTTTGTGTGTGTGTGTCTGTACACACTCTGACATGTACACACGCACACAGAGGAAAACAGGCCTGTTGTACACTAAAAGCGTAGTATCTGTGGTGCACAGAAACAAAATTTTATCTTTCACCCAAAAAGCAGTTACTCACCTTGTGCAGAGTGTCTCTTTGGGAGACAGATATTCCCTCAGACAAAGAGAGAAACTGAAAAGAAAACCCCACAAAACAGCAGCAGAATAATAGCATAGCCCAAATGTGGTTGGTCTGGAGAAGAAGCAGTCATGCTGCTTATCAGTGTAGATAATAAATTAATTCTGAAAGAAAGAAACAAATTTCTTGCTATTCACTCCTGGAAAAATGCAATCCTTAGCTGAGCATCTCTGTTCTTGGATGTTATGGAAATGAATGCAGCAGACTTGCTTACCAAACATAGAAGTCTGCATTGCCTACGATGATTGTTAGAAAATAACAATATTCTTAGGAAGTATATTTACATTCTGTAACAAAATTGAATATTTGTGTTGCCAAAACTACTGATGATTCTCTATCCATAAAACTGAACTTGTTGACTCTAAACAAATGAAAAGCAGAAGCTATCTAAGTTCAATAAAAAGATTCATTGCATTTCATAGAATCAGCATCACAGGATGGTTTGGGTTGGAAGGGACCTTAAAGACCATCTAGTTCCAACCCCCCTGCCATGGGCAGGGACACCTTCTGCTAGACCAGGTTGCTCAAAGCCACATCCAGCCTGGCCTTGAACACTTCCAGGGATGGGGCATCCACAGCTTCTCAGGACAGCCTGTTCCTGTGCCTCACCACCCTCTCTGTGAAGAACTTCTTCCTGATGTCCAATCTAAATCTACCCACTTTCAATTTAAACCCATTTGAGAATGCTGTTGTGTTTATAGATCAATCAGCTCCACAGTAGATAGTAAAAGGAGTATAGCAGAAGAAGAACAATAAACCATGGTCATAACAGAAAAGCTGAGGCTCCCTTCCAGCTTCTGGACATGTATTCCAGAATATGTAGTTAGGTAGTAACTCTCTGTCCACCTATTTTAGGTAATGTCTTCACAAAACCAAGACATGACATTGATACAATTCAGACAATTCCACAAATGTTTCCCCAATAGGATTCACCTGATGGGCAATGCTTTTAGGAATTTACCTCCTTTAGAGTCGGATTGCTTCAGGTGACCCAAGAGAATATAAAAAACTATGCCTACTAAGCAATGGATATTTGGCTTGAATTACTGAGATTTTTCTGGAGTCTGCTAGTCTCCCAAAAGAAGGTGCAAAATCCCATTTGAGTAGAACCAATCTCATAAAAAAAATATGACATCTACGGGAAATAAACAAATTACTTCAAGGACCAAGTATTCAGATTTGATTCAAAAAGTAGGTCTGTAAAAATGGAACGCAGCTAAAGTACCTGCCAACTTATATTTTGCATATATGTAGATTGAGAAATTAAATTTAAAAAGGAGGTATTCCTTGGAAAAAAATTACATTATTGTCTATAGTAGTTAAACACACCATAGTGCTTATTTTATTTTCTATCCTACCAAATAGAAATACAGCACATGGCTTATCAGTTTCAGTATTATAGGGTCTTGATTATGATTTAAGAAAAGGGAGTGAAGGGTCAAACATGAGTGAGCATGGATTTAGTTCTTTATCTGGGAGATACTTGTGTTATTTTTTAATACATTGTTCCTATAGCATTCAAAAACATAGTCACTATCCAGTAAAATTACGAAAACCCTTATGGATTTTATGAGGGAAAGATGTCTAACATCATCCATCTTGATAATCTCACTCGGTTAAAGGCTTTGATTAAACGAAGTCATTTAAAGACCACCGAAAGGCATGCTCAAGCCAATACACTTTGCCCATCAAGTAACACTATACTTAGTGCTATGTCTGAGCATAACTGTTTTGCTGAATCTGAATTGTGAAGGAAAAAAAATGGGGTTATGTTATTAAGAAATTATTTTATATTAAAATAATAATCACCTAAAAATCATCTGCATGGGTATTTACACTCTTTTTTCCAAAGGTGGACTTCTGCAAGGTTCTCAGGGTAACAACTAATAAGAATACGTTACAAATCCTCTGCTTTTGTCAATCCACCCTGGATATATGTTGTTAAAGCCCCCAGCTGCAGAGCCTTGGCTCTTAACTCAGGTGCTAAAACTTTTGCTGTTCACTTTGGGTCCCTGATATGTCAGCTAAGAGGGCAGCTGACACATAAACTGGGATCAGTCCCAGACTCAGGCTGCTCTGGTCCCACATACTTGGAAGAGCTGCCTTGGAGCATGTAGCCCTGTAGTCAGTATCCATTAGAAACCCTCCCAGTCTCAAGAGCCTGATCCACAGAGGTTATGAGATTTCAGAACAGCCAGCTAAAGAGCTTTGGCTTCAGTTTATGGCAGCTTATTCTTTGTAGCTGCATACAAATCCTTCATGTCAGTTTAAAGGAGGTTGTCACCTTGAGTGCTCTCCACTCCTGTCAATAGCTGTCAAAGTTAAAGGCACTCAAGTATTCCTAGCTGCAAGTCAAAGTGATGCTTTAACAGAACTGTATTGAAGCAACATACATTTTCCTTCTGGGAGTAAAATTTGGGCTGCAGATCATCCTATTTTGTTTTTCAAAATAGCTTAAATTAGTGAAAAAATTAGAACCTATTTATTTGATACACGTCTGCACATTAGAACAACACTGCGTGAATAATTACAAATCGCAGAACTGTACTCCCATAAGTCTCATGCTACCAAGGTATCACACGTGTATGATAACTTGTGTTCTGTGTGCTAAATCAGGACCAACTCACTGACAACATATGTTTCTTTTATTACTATAATTTGCTTCAAAGTCATTTTGTGGAAAGAAATTGTGGAGAAAATCTGCAGGGCTGTATTTCCACTTGAAATTGTAGAATGTCTTGGCTCCCAATACAGCAAGACTTGGATTATTCTATCAGTGAGTTGCTGCTGGAGTCTTCAACTTGACTAAAGGAACAGAGAAGCCGCATGACTTTCAAAAGTTTGAGCACATCCATGTTACACACAAATACAAGATCTGTAAAGGAAAATGGGACAGAAATTCATACAACAAATAGGAATTTAAAATGCTCTTCTAAATGAGAAAAAGCATAATGATTATTGTTTTCAATATCTTGAGTTTTTAAGGTAAAATAAAAAACTAATGAATTCCATTAAAAATGCTATTTAAAAGAAAAAGGAGACCAAGAATTAAAATGGCAGCAGTAACAGAAAAGCCAACTGGAATAGGTATTTCCTTTATTGAAAAACTGGTTTAGATTTCCCTTTGGAATCCTCTTCTTAAATGACAATTTTCAGGAACTCCTGGGAGAACACTGACCCCAAAAAAATGCTTTGCATGTATTTCTGCTCAGTCTGAAATACTCATATTTATGCTCATAAGAAGTTTGCCTTTCTTTTTGATACAATGCCTGAAAGAGCCCCCTAAAAGGGAAGCAGCGTTGCTGTACTTCTTTTTTTTCACTGATACCTAGAAGGGCTTTTATTTCTCCACCAACTGTGTGCTGTATTGAGTTTCTCAGTTCTCCAGAGAACTACCCTGAAGTTCATTATTTCCTCTCCTCTAAAAAATAGAAGCTAAAAATATTGTAAAAAAAACAGTTGCCATTTGGAAAATTAACAGATCTCATTTAAACAGATAAAGCTTATCTGGTAACTGTTACACTTACATTAAGCAAGTTAAAATGTAGCTCCTTCATCAGCCTTAGTTAGAGAAAGGTAAGGTTTGTATTTCTTAATGAGTTTGATGTGAACACCTTGTATAGCATGTATCTGTAGCTGCAGAGTTTAAAATTTCTCAGAGAAATACCTCCATTGTTTGTTCCCGTAGGGAAGCTCCATCTCCCAGTAGTTCGTGGGACCGGGCCAAGCCAAGCACACCTAGTTGTCTTTTACAGTTTCATCTGTGGCTTTGTCACATATTTAGCAAGTCACAACCATTGATGTTCATGTAACAAAGCAGATGCCACAGACCCACATGCTAACAGAGTCTTATTTTTCTTCCTTACTCTCAGCCACAAAGGCTTCAGTCTCAAAATACCTACAGGGACTGTCAACACCTTGGCTACTCAGTAACAAGAGTCTGTGTCTAAAGAGCACCCCTATTTGCAGATATTAAATGTATTTCAGATGTTCGCACATGCTGTGGTTACCCCACAACAAAAACATATTGGAATATGAAGAGACTTAACTCTTCTGAGCCACTGTCATCTTGCCACCCATTTCATTTTAAAAATAATAGTAGTCACACATCACTCCATGGATGTGTGGATCCAAGATTAATAGGATTCGTTGGGGGAACACTGAAAAGTGGAGCTTCAGGGACACAGACCGAATGTTGATAAATATTTTCCACAGGCTGGGTGCATTGGGGAAAAGAAGAAAAAACAACAGCAGCTTTCTGTATCCTTGACCCTTCGCCTACTGTGCATTTTGGACAATCATATGCGTGCAATCAGAGCCTAATGAGAGCCTGCATGACTTGCCAAAGCAAAAGTTTGACCTCAGTCAAAAAGTGATTTCTGCAGAGATGAAGGAGGATTAGGAAAAAAGTATTCCAACTTCTCATCAGGCCAATGTTAACCAAGCTGAGGAAGTTATCTTGCCCCTGTAGAATTAATATTTTATTAAAGACACCCTGTGTTGAAGTGCCAAATTATGCAAACAAGTGCTGTGCCAAAAAATCTCTCAGTGGCACGGTCACATCAGATTCTTCCCCACTATAATAAGGGATACTGCAGCTGGTTACGTCTGTGCTGAACTGCCACTATAGTTGATTTTTGGCTGAATCCAGGGGAGATTCTGTAAGCTTCCTAACAAACATGTTAGTTAGTTGGGGTTTAAAAAAAATAGAAAAAAAAAGGCCATGATATCTACAGATTTCAACTGTCTAAATGTATCATATGACTCCAAACTTGTCAAGGTTTCATCAGCTCCAGGTATTTCGTAGTACAACCTCCACATATAATTTAAATATACTTATATTTCAGTTGGGAATGCAATCCTGCCCTCGTACAAGCAGCACTCTGCAAAAGATGCTCAATGTTCATCTCATTGTTGTAACACTGTAAATAAAATAGCACACCTAATATGCTTGCTACCAGCCAAATTAATAAGATTGGAAAGGAGATATTTGGAAAAGGAGCAAACAATATTACATTTTTCTTCACAGAACAGCAGATGCCTATATCTGGAGAAAAGTCTGCAAAAAACTCTTCAGCTTAAGAGGTGGAAATAACTTCTCAGGTGCACAGTGAGACTGCAGATCTGTGCTTCCGTGTTCCACTTCTGCCCACCAAGACAGCTAGCCTGTGCTACAGAAATGAGAGCAAGATGTTATGGCATGAACTCAGTTAACTTGTGGAGTGCTGAGACATAGTGTACATTCAGGGGTTGGGCACCATTAATGTTAATGAAAGGCTAAGATGTACATCCACAAGTTTTTACAGATGATGCATTAGTGGATATGTATCATACTTCCTAAGGGCACTAAATCGGCAAAACGGCAAACCCAAAATTAGGCAGCTCTCACTAGAACACAATAGATTGAACAGCTTGTTTCTTTGAGCAAATTGTTTCGTGTGAAGGAAATCAAAACTTAGGACAATACATATGTGGAATGAATATAAAGGTAAGCAAAACAGAGAGCTCTGCTTGTGACCCTGAGTAATTAAATTTTACATTTAGTGTTTGTAACTTACTGGGGTTTGAGCTGGTTTTCCTTTCTTCCTTTCTTAATTTTTGGGGTGTTTTTTTGTTTGTTTGGTTTGGTTTTTGGTTGGTTGGTTGGTTGTTTTTTTTGTGGAGGGGATATAGGGTATAAAATCCTAGAAGAAAATAACCAAAACAGAAAGAAAAGAGAAAAAAAAAAAAAATTTGCAGAGGAAAACATGGCACTGAAACATAGCATGCCCAACAAAAGAAATACCATACAGTGTAGTCATATACCAGCATTAAGTGATTCAAGAGTGCCCCTCCTGACTGTTACTGTCACTCTGATGGAACAATGGGTTGGCATGAGGGGAGAGGGGAATATATTTTCATTTTGTATTCCTTTTTAGTGGGCCATAAGTCTGGCTTCAGTTACACATGTACAATGATGCAGTTCCTCCATAGGGCCTTGGGTTCCATAGCCACCTGTAAATAATATTACTGCTGAGGCAGCTAAATTTTTACGAAAGAACAGCACAAGTAGTTTTCTACATTTCATTGTTCTAAACAATGTTCTTGGACTTAAAAGACAGCAAAGCAATTGAATTTATTGAATTTCTGATGTGAGGAAGGGTGTTTGTCAGCAGGTGGTTCAAGTGGGGCCCTGAGGTTCCCCAGTTTTTGGTACCTTCCATCTGAACTGCCACTTTTCCTCCAGAGCAGAGGCTCCCCCACTCCCAGAGAGGGAAAGGGGCAGGACTGTGGGTCTGCAGCTCACTCTAAGGGCACCCCAGCCACCACCTTGCTATTGACCTGATGCACTGGGGCAGACAGAGGTTGAGGAAAGAAGACCCTCTCAGAACTGTGGCCATCTCCAACAAGGTTGATCCACCTTAACGTGCTACCATTGGTCAAATCTGCAAAATACGGAATCTAACCTATTGACCCTGGCTGTTTCTTTTATCCTGTCATGGACCACACTGATCTACCCTCCAAGTATCTGATTTCCTTTGGAAATTCATTTCATATTCTTCATCCAGGCAAAAGGTGCTAGGGGCAAGTGAGCAAGAGACAAGAAAACAAGACTACATTAGTCAAATGAGCACTCACCCTAACAGTGATCATGAGCAGATTCAAATCCACTCGGGTCAGGGGAGCTCCCTTATGCAGACTTCCTAAGATGAGGTCTTATTAACTCAAGCTCTGCCAGACGTGGTCATCCTTTCCCTTGTGGAAGATGACCCACTGTACATAAAGCCACATAAGACAGTAAGACAGAGAAGCAAGTTGAAAAATAAGCCTATAAATCTAATAATTAAGGCACCTTGACAGTATCTAGAAATCCTTTCTGGCTCACAGTCTCTCCTTGTAGAGGTTTGTTTTTTTTGGATTTGGGTTTTTTTGGAGGGGGGGGTGGTTTCTTATTACATGACAGTTTAACGTAAAACATTAAAAAATGCAGAAGAGGGGACTACCACTTAAGAACCACATTTGAAATAGAAAGGGGCATGTCCTGAACAGATAAGTGGAAGGGTAACATGTATCAGTGTGCATGTAAAAAAAAAAAAAAAAAACCAAAAAACATCTCTGCAATGGGAAAATTATTCCTGCAAGAAGCTGGTAGGTTCAAGGTGACAGAGCTGTGTTGACTTGGCCATTTAAACTCCAGGCAGAGAGACGGTGGTTTCAGTATTCCCTATTGAGACACTGAGAAAGAACTACACCCTGTCCATCACTGGCAATTTTGATCTCCCTTCTGAACACTCAACAATTAACTTAGGGGTCCAGGTTTCACTCTAAGGGACAGGCCTGTACAAATAAGGCATTATACTGTATAATGTCTAGAAACTTCTGTCCTCATCCTGTCTCCCACAGAGCTAGCAAAGTTTGGCTTGTTATTCAAACTTTTCCCTAAGGTCTGACTTTCTTGAGAATTTTCTTGCTGTACATCTCAACTGCATTTCCTCTATTCAAGCTTATTT
Organism: Eurypyga helias; assembly: GCF_000690775.1. Classification (NCBI taxonomy): domain Eukaryota; kingdom Metazoa; phylum Chordata; class Aves; order Eurypygiformes; family Eurypygidae; genus Eurypyga; species Eurypyga helias. Next base: position 72,017 of record NW_010231536.1, on the reverse strand, counting down.
ATTACAGGGTTTCTCAGTAAGATCTCTCCATTCTAGTTACCCCAACACAAGCAAAAAATCCATTAGCTTACACACATGCTGGTTCTAGTTGGTGTTGTTTTGTAGTAGTTGATACAAAACTTAGTGGAGGTTTTAACACGAAATACAAGTTGACTCAACAGAAACACATTTCTCTAACATTGTAGACACTGTCAACAAACTATATTCCCTATATACTGCTACAAATATTGGATAACTCTTACAGCAGAAAAATTTATATGCAAAAATGGCTATGTGTGTTTCTGCATAGGTTGCTAGTGGCATTTCTCTGGCTTCATCATAACAATGCATTAAGACTGCAACATAATGTATCCAGCCTCATATTCATTGGAATATCTGTAGTGAGGGGACTGTGATTGTCTCAGTTCTTTTAGGGGAACTAAAAACTATTGCTTCCAAATGGAAAAACAATATCATCTTGATTTCCCTTGTGACAGCTATTTTATATAGTAGAAGGGTAGTATTATTAGTAGTACCACTGTTATTAAATGAAAAAAAATTGCCTCTGTTGTATAGATGATTTTCTGCCTCAGAGGACAACAAAGAAGCAAAATGATCAGAGAAGAGTTTCAACCAGATGTGGATTTATTTCCATACTTTGGGCTTAACTGAACCCTGGTATTTAGTGTATATGGTTTTGTCCAACCGGGAGAGCTGTGCATCATCATGAATTTACTGACGTTGCTTTGAAGGGGTTAACTACAGTGCTCTGACAGAGATTCTCCAGTTCCATTAATTAAAAGGGGCTTTGTAAGCAGGTAGCTATTGTTTTAAAATGCCAGATTGCCCTTGTAGTCTACGAGGAGATAAGATAGTCATAGACCAGAGCTAGTTTTCATTTTCATTTCCTCGTTTTATTAGGTTTGAAACAGTGAGAGTGGGCTGCAGTGATTAGTACAAACAGGAGAGGCACACTTAAAAGCTGTTAGGGTTTTTGTGTATCTGTTTAAGCTCCCCAGGCTAAGAAACAAGTCTATCCTTGCATGTTTACAGTGCCTGCTAAGCATAACTGACAAGGATTTCCAGGCCCAATTCTAACAGCAGAGCTCTTGTCCAAGCCTTGGACATCTTACGTCAGATTTTTTTGTAATCTGCTCTGCTCTGCTATCAACAGCCGTAAAAGAGTTCCCCTCGAGATAATTCAAAACACTGCTGCTAACCTCTTCTTTCCTACTTGTGGCTCTGCGCTACCTTCGGTGTAAGCCCTTCCCCTTTTTCATGTATCCAGCACAAATTTCTTGGCCTTATCTTCAAAGCCCATCACAGTTTTGCCCCACCCTACCCCTCCTGCTGGGTCCAGATCCGAGGTTAACTCCCACCTCGCCTCACAACGCTGCGCTTTGTGCTCTGTTCCCTCTCACGAGCCCCCACCAGCAAAGATTCCAGTCGGATGCACCTCCTGACGCATAACCTTCACCCTCCCGGGCCCGCAGCTCACAGCCCCACAGACGATGCAGGACTGAGCTGTGTTTAGCAGTCCTGGCTACTGGTTGCAGGGCTCCTTCAGAATGGGGGTGCCAAGCCCTTGCATCCTGTTCTAGGGTGCTGCCGAGGGGTTGCAGGATCGCTTTTTCTGGCAGCGGGGATGTCCTTGGCTGGCCTGAAGTGTTTGTGCAACTGCAGCCTCGCGCTCAATAGGTAACAGGAGCTCAAGCGATGTTGGCATTATCAAGCCAGGTTTATTATAGTGCAATGAGGTCTGGGGATTTAGAGATTAGTGTGCGGAAGAATTTATTCTCTTACTTTTCTGTCATTTAGGTCAGAGTGTAACCTCGGTTATCCAGGGAGATTTCTCAACATGCACATTTATTATTGTCTGGCATCAGACCCGCAGCCTGATCCTTAGCTGTCAGAGATCCCCCATCTATATCACTTTTTCCATGGCCGGGCAGTGCAGTTGATTGGCGCTCAACTTGCAGCTTGTAAAATAAGAGCACATTACTTCACACTGTGCATGTGCTCCTGAGCAAGATACCACGTACAATGTTTGCAGAAAATTGTTGACACTTCCCCTAAATGTGCTGGCTGCTAGTGTGGGCTTGCATATCTATCCACCTAATACTCAGGTCTGACAGTAATGTGTATTCAGCATGCCAAAGGGGGTGGTGGCACGAGCAAGGCAGGTGGAGCCTAGGAAACCTTCCCATTGCCAACAACAGCTGCCCTTTTTACACAGTCTCTCCCTTTTTTCTCTTCTTTTTTTTTTTTTTTTTATTTTGTGTGTGTACACACTGAAGATTTGCTTCATTGCAAACGTTTCCAGGAAAGTAATACCATCCAAACGACTTGTATAGGAGTTGACCATTGGCATTTCAAACCTGATTACAGTTTTAATCAGATTCATATGAGCACCCAGCCAGCCAGTTCAGTGGGCTATCTAAAGCCTCGTTATGGAGACATCTTTTTAGCCACATCAATCAAACAGAAGCAGGATGCCAATGCTGGATGGAGATCTAGCACCTGAGCTTGCGTTGTTCAGAATTAAAACTGAGATGAAATTTATAAATTGTATAGTATAAACTGCATTTGTGTATTTATCTTTTAATTATAACAAAAATAATTTGACTTTCAGGTTTCCTATACCTGTCATACTTGATGGATAATTTGGCCAAAGCAAGAACTAGGGCTGGCACTAAAGCTATGTGAAAAATAGCTCTTCTTTTTGAAATCCTTTATGTGAGTAAATAGAAGCAAGTGATCTATTAATTCACTTCCTGATCCTATTTGTTATGTATTCATGGCAAGGACATGCAGAGGTTCAGTGATTAAGAGAAGGAAAAACTTACCAATCCAACACTGTCTACAGTTATTAATTTTCCCAGATCATGATTCATCTTGTCAGAGGACTTCTCCATGAGGGCACCTGGCTTTGCTATGACTTTTCTTCTCTATTTTTGTTTGCTTCCTTTGTTATTCTTCACTGTCAACAGATATTTCCCTTAAATCTATTTGGATTATAAATGCCCAGTGAGCTAAGACCTGAAATGGAAAGTTGATGCTACAACATACCGCCAAAATGAATCTGACCAAAAGCAAACATGACACAACTCTAGTCCCAAATGAGACTATTTTCATTGTGCTTTTTAATCACTGTCACAGTTAAAACACAGCTTTGCTGCTTCACACTTTTCCCACCAAACCCCAGAGAAACACAGACTATTTTTAATGTTTTTAACACCGATGTCCCACAGCTGCACCAATGGTTACTGATGTTCTCCTGGAATTCACAGGGAGCGGAGGTGTACTTGAAGGTGTAGTCTGGTGAAGGTATCTGAAGGAAAGGACCAGTTTTGCAGTTGCAGCTTGCTGGCCATATTCATTAAGCTGAACACCTAGATGCATCTTGATTTCTAGGTTGGTATTCTCAACAGCACTTATGCACCGTTAGAAGCACTCATACTGCCACGAGGCCAAGTTTAGAGTTCACAATGGAGCCTGTAAGATCCACAGTGGGGAATACTGCTCTGCGTGCTGCGCAGCAGCACATCCATGACTGTAGGCTGGCACGGTGATCCAAAAGGTAGTAGTGTGTATACATGCATGCATGTGCTGTGTGAGTGAGGAAGATAAAAGTACCTAAACAATCCTAAAGTTACCTTACACTTTTGCCACTTGAATGAAACAGGATTTGCATAGAAGATGGGACCTTTTAAATACTGGGTAGTGCAGCAGCAGACAAATCGTACCAAATAGCACAATACTTTCCATTATACACTAATCACCACATTTAAAATTGTTATCATCAGATTATGTGGATGCATGATTCACAGCCCACTCCCTGTCTCCAAAGAATCGGTTTTTAAGCAGGCTGCCACGCGCCTACTGCACCTGATTGTTTCATCGGCACATTCCAGCTAACAAAGGCGGACGAGCCAGGGCAGAGCCCGGGACACTGATACACTTGTTCTATCCCCACAGGTGTAGCAGCCTTCTGTTTTGAAAGCTTCTGGGTGTAGGCGTTAGGGCTGCATTCTTTCTTTAATTTGTACTCGCTTCTTTTGGAGTCAGAAGGAACGGCAGCCAAATGAGGAGTGCACAGAAGGAGCAAAAACTCGTGTTCAAAAAGCCCTACTAGGACACAGACCGTTACGGCAGAGCCTGGGCCTTGCTCTTGGCCAGAAGAAGAAAGGGAAAAGAAGGGAATGATACGGGAGGGGAGGTTAACACTGAAAGTTCCTTCCTATCCTCATGAATTTTTGGTCAATATTGCAGGCAGAAAATAGATTCTATCTAACATACAAAACCAGGCAGTTCCATGTGAATATGTATTTTGCGTATAATTATTGATACAAGCCATTATTTACATGGTACTGTAGATGCACATTCCATATATTTTACATACATAATTATTAGAACCAGCCATTATTTATATGGGACTACAGATGTACATACTGCTTTATTGTCAAACAACCAGAGGGGAGACCACATTCTCCTCCCAGTTTACACCATCTCAGGCCAGAAGGGACCACTGTAACCATCCAACCTGACCTCTCGCCCTCTCACACACTACTTTCACCAACTGCACCAACTACAACTCTCAAGTCCCAGTCCCCAAAATCTAAGTCTTCTAGATTAATGCTTGGGCAAGGTGTTGAACTGTCTGCACTAAAAACTGAAGTCACTTACATAGTTGGAGGACAGCTGTGTCAGAGGTAACATGCCATCTTCTGAATGGAGGGTAAAGGTCACCCCACACAGTCACTGCCACCTCTACTAAGGTGGTCCACAAGATTTCTTGTAATGAGTCTTGTGACAACCACCTGTTCACCAGGATTTTTATGGAGTTTTACCAGTTTCTTATAGATTGTTACTCTGTCTTCATTGCATTGGAGCCCATAGCCAGCTAATTAGGAGATTTAATTGGCTCACTGATGCTTACAAAATGTTTGTGAGCAAACTGAAATTTGTATAAAAATTCAGTTTGAACAGGAACAATTTTTCATCGTCCATGAAAGGTAGTGTACGATGCACAAAGCTGATATTCATGATGCCTGCTCATAGCTCAGTGCTCTCTGTTTAATTCCCCACAGATAGTGCTAAGAATATACCTTCATGTTTATTAGAGAAAATATTCAGGAGGGCAGGTTTCTTGCAGCTCCACCTGATTTTAAAGCCAGGTTGAGATAAACACAGAATTCTGTAATTTGAGAAAATAGCTTACAAATATCTTCTTTTTCCTTTCTTTTCTTCCCATCAACCCAGAGTTCTGTTATCTTATACTTATTTTGATAAGTTACCTTCAGCTTTTCTGTCTGCACATGCAAGGAAACAAATCCAGCCCCACTTCCAATGCAAGTTTAGACAACGTGGTTAAATTAACAGCTTGAACATTAGAAAAGAGATTAGGATAATTAATGCCAAGATGATAGAACTAGGAATGTTTTATATTGTAGGTAGGGCCACTATTTGGGAGGCCAAAAGAGGAGTTTTACCACCAGCTTGCAACAGGTTCTAACAGCAGAGCTTGAAAACTAGAATCACATTCCACCGAAATGCTAGAGTCACACTTTGAAAAACATGTGCCACAAGCTGATCCTCCAAACTCAAGTGGAAGCACCTGAAATATGCCATTTTCCCCATTTTAGCAAGAAGAGCTATTAGATGTCCACACTATTCTAGAAAATTAAGCATTTCTTTGGATTACTTTGTGTGCTTCAGCTCAGAGTTGGCCAAAGAAACACAAGTTTGACACCTTACAGAACAGAGTAGCTGTTATCTATCAAAAGCCCAGAAATTAATTCAGGAGTTTTTTGGAATTAAAGAAACATTTTATTTCCTTGCTCCAGGGCCTGTTCAATGACCTCCCTAAAGACACTGAGATCATGAAATAATTAAGAGCATATTTCTTGACCTGGAATTATTATTCACTGTCAAACTGCCAGGTTCTTTGCACAAAATGCACTACATAAAATTATACTGGGAATTAATGGCACTGGTTCTACAGACCCAGTCAAATTTCAGGAAGAGAGTTTCAAAGCCAAGGGGAAAGGGAGATGCTTGATTCGTATCTGAACCAATTACCATGTGCTAAATCCAGTGAAATAAGATGGACAAGGATTTTAGTATTTTAAGAGGTATTTTTGCAATGAACAAATGTAAGTTTTGCAAAGTCCAGTTTCAGAGTTTTTCATCCTTCCAAGAGCATGCAGCTATAATGGCTATTTCCTAAAAACAAATTAAATCACCATTCCCAGTCTCATGATATTGCTTGATTTGCACAGAGGTGCACTGATGTTTATCCAGAAGGTCCTCAAAGGGTGCTGGTTAGGCCAGAATCCCACATGAAAAGACAAATTTCTCCAGACAGACCCTCCAACTCCCCCAAAAAGGAACTAAAATATGGGATTTCCCCCCCCCCCCATTAGAATAATGATCTTGGCTGTCCTCTTTTTTAAGGTGAAGTTTGCTGTTACTATGTCGGCAAACTTCTTTGACAGATGAAAGAAAGATGGATTTTAGAGAGGAGCATGTGAAACAGAAGGAGGAATGATGAAAGCTTGATCCATGGTTAAACCAGTAAGTAGAAATGGCCTGGATGTGCTGAGAACTCAGGGTCCTATTAGTTCCCATTCACATCACTGGAAATTTGATACACTAAAAACATTTGAATTTACATTTCCATAATTGTCTTACCTTGGCACCAGAATATAGGTTATCAAAACTTTCTGTTCTTCTGTTATAATGTCCAACCTGAGAGGACATAAGAACACTCATGTTCAAAGGACACAGGCTCAACACTCCGATCCCCAAACCCCAGCTCTCTTAATGTCTGTGGAGTTAGAGCATCTCACCCTAAACTGGGATACCCAGAAGCATTGATTTCCTTTGCAAACCCGGACTTGCACTTCCCTAGTCTCAGCATCCAAGTGTGAACCTAGAGGAGAAAACAAGTCAGTGACTGGAGAAGCTGCTCCCTGAATCAGCAGAGCTGAGGCCACCAGAAACACACTCAAAGTTGTTCTCCCATCTGTTCTCAGAAGAAGGTGCTGGAAAATCACTTCATCAGGGCCATTACATCCCAAAGCAACATCAGATTCGTTTGATCTGCAAACTGCTCTGTCCTCAGCAATTTGTGGCTTTCTGTGTACCCTTACACCTCCAGCTTGAATGCATTCAAAAAATATTCCTCCCCCAAAACACACATCCTTTTGTTTATTTTTACCTACCCTCCTGCCTGTTTAGTTGTACACTGCTCCATTTTGTGGTCTCTGTGTTTTCCAGGCAGATTTTCCTCATCTAAGGAACCTCTCAAGTGAAGGCTACTTGAATAAATGAGGATGATACAGCCCACCCACCCTAAGCCCCGTGTCTGTCTTCTGAGAGCTGGTCTTTACCAAGAGCCAAGAGCTTTCTTTGGACTGGAAAAGTCTGAAGGGATTGCTTTACTAACATGACTAGATGTAGAGGTTTGCAAATTAATAATTTAGATATACAGGCAAATAATGTCCAGATATGTTAGAAAAACAGACTTTTGTAGATTTCTTTCCAACAGAACATGAGCTAACCCCAGAACTAATCTTTATGATCTCTGCAAATCCAAAGTATAGCTCTGGGAATCCTCAGATTCCGTAAGTCCAACCATACCAAATTACAGCATTTTAGTTTGTGTGTGCACACAGAGAAGGTGTCTTGGGGCTGTGTCTGCCCAAATGAGTACTTCCATGAGATGCCCTAATGATCACAGCAAACTGGTATTTGACTGGACAGTAGATTTTGATTTCTCTATCAAACTCTATTAAACTTATGTCAGTGTTGCAACGCTCACACTTGCAGATGTAGGATTAGGTTGTTGCTGATACAAACATGGAGAGGGGAAGGTTTTATGTATTGATACAGTGAACAGCTACGGGCAAGATCTTGCCAAGCAATGCTTGGAGGTGGGGGCTGGGAGATGGAGGGGTTCTCTGTACTGAAGGCATTGCTGAATATCAAATGGCAGGTATCAGAGTGACAGCTTTTGTTTTCATAGCCTATTGAAAAGTTAACGAAGTAAAGAAGATATAATCATTCAGGTAAAGCAGGATACAAAGCAGGCCAGGGCTTGCACTAAAAATGCATAAAGTTATTTCACTAAAAGACAGAGGCACTTGCCCATGGCAGGTGCAAAACTTAGGCAGTGCTCTGATTGCCTCGAGAAAGGAAAAAACCTGCACAAAATGTTGGGACATGTTCTAAGCCTCCTCAACAGCCGTTCTCCTTTTTTTTTTTCTTTTTCTTTTTTTTTTTTTACCCCTTGTTGAATACTTTAGGTTGTATCTTTATTGTCTGCCAGCAAAGGCTGTGGTTTTCAGGGCTCCAAGCAATTGGGGAGGGAGAGCACACACAAAAATCTTGAGTGGTTTTGAGAAGTCTCTGAATCAGGAGATTTCTTTTCATGACGAAGATGATATGGCAGAGCTTTAAAGTATGTGTCTGTTGTAAACCGGAGAAAGGACAATATTTGAGGCTGACTCATGTCTGTCTGTCTCTGCTCATGGGTTGAAGGAAAAATGTCAACCTCACCTCAGCTGCCACTTGAAAACTCTGAGTGTTTGGTTTCTTTGGTTTCCCCTTTCTGATGGGTGTTCAGGTCCTGCTGTTTTTGAGATATACCTGCCCCCATGGCTCTCGGCGTGTATCAGTATTGTCATCTCACAGCACGCCCTGGTTTGCACTGGCTTTCTGGCCCCCTCACCTTCCAAGGGGTAAGTAAACCCCCTTGCTTAGGGAAGTCAGAGCATGGAGAGAGCCAGGATTTTGCCCCTACCTGGGGTACAGATGTTACATGGGAGCCACCACAGTCCCATGGCATGATTCAGGCCCCACAGCAGGGCCCTGCCGATGCCTCCAGTGGGGACTGAAGGACTTGTCATAGCCAGCAGGACCTCTCAACCCTTTGCCTTTCCAAAGAAAAAGCCCAAGATTCAGGCCCAAGTGTCACCACGTGACACGCTGTTCACCCACCCCTGGAGGAGGCCAAGCCCAGCTCTCAGGCGTGCTTGGCAGAGACCACAGCCAAGACGGTGAGGGTATTTTTTGTTCAAAACAGTGCCTATGAAGCAAGGGCAAAAGGATGCACGGGAAGCAGTGGAAGCTCTTGCAAAGTAAAATCCTTCAGATCTGATGAATCATCGGGTAAAGAAACTCTCAAAGCTGCCAGAAAACACAAAAACAGACAAAGGAACTCGTTTGATATCAGAGCAGTCGAGAGGTGCAGATTTGTTTGGCCAAACCCATCACTGTGATAGCACACTGATACCTGTTCTGCGAGCTGCCTACTTTTGAAATGGTTAAAGACTCCCACTGAAAGCAACAAGTGGGGGGGGATCGAGTTTAAAGGAAATTACTAATTTGGACTGGAAATTGAAGGTACTTAAAAACAAGTTCAGCTTCTCACTATCATTGGGGAAAAAAATGGAAGCAGCCAAATTTATGTTATATCTTATTACTCAAGCTCGGCAGTACCTGGAAGACTCAGAAGCAGGCACTGACCTGCATGCATTTTTCCAGTCCCAGCCCTTGATGATATGAGTAAGAGACAGGAAAACAGAGGAAGCTTTGAAAAACACAGGCTCAAAGGACAGAAGGGCCTGAGTGAGTCGTTTCCACGAGCAGCTGCCATGCACCAAGGACCATACAACCTACAAAACTTCCTCGCAAAGCAGATGGCAGAGGCGCTTCAGCCAGGAAGAAAATTCCCTCCTGGATGTAGCTTTGCTTGTTTGTTTGTGTGATTGATCCCCACGCAGGCAAACACACACTGTCTCTCTCCCTTCTTCCCTCACGCACACAGCCAGGAGCAGATTTGTGTAGGAGAGCCCTTCGGTAATTCAGCTCCTCCTGTCCCAGCAGCTTCTCACTCTCCCTTGGCAGCCACTGAGGAAAATGGATCACCGAGAGCTTCCCCGTAGAGTGGAATTTTGGTGCCTACAGGTAGACGGTGTGCAGGGGAGAGGTACGGTTATTGCAGTGGTTTCCTCTTAGCCTGCCGTTCACCAGCCTTCCAGGCACGCTCCTTTCCTTGCGAGGCAGGCCACAGCACACTTGATCTTTCCACATCAAACCCAAACGCTCCTCGACTTCTACCTCCCTGCCATCCTTTTCCCCTCATTTCCCATCCTGAGTTCCTCTCCGCTCCAGGTGTGTCTTTTGAAACACTTCACTGATCAGAGTCTCCCTCTGCGAGCCAGATAAGCCATAGCGCCAAGGCAGAAAGAGATCAAAAATACCACTTTGCTTTTTGGCAAAGCTCAACAGCCTCTAAGCTTGTAGCTACCAGCCGGCTAGAAAGCAATTGTGGTGACTGTTGGACTTGGGCCGTCTGTCATAAGCCAAGGGCTGTAGCTGAGAACAGAGCTTCAGCATACTGCAAGGAGCAGAGAGTGGATGGAAAGAGCTCGGACAAGTCAAATGAGAATAAAGGTGTACAGCCTACAGTCATGTCTATTTGAGGTAATGGAGCTGGTGCATTGCTGTAGGTCTACTCCATGTAAGACTCAGTGATGTTAAAGGCATGTAGGCACAACTTCCAGTCTATGTGGGGTTTCAAAATCCAGCATTTTCAGATTCAAATGCAGAGTCACAAATCTGGGAAAACACATCTTTATCTGGGCAGCCTTACTGGGATAAGCACTTGGAACAAGAAAATGCCTTAAAAAGTTGTGTTTATTACACAGAAGTTGATCAGCGGTATGAAGAGAGCAATAATAAACTACGAAAAAAGATACAAAATAAATGATGACATAGAAGAAAACTAGTGGGAGAGGCAGAACAACTTAGAAATTATGGAAAACGACAAGCTGACAACAGGACATCAGTGAAAGCTCTGCAGATGAGAGGCAAATGTGTCCATAACTCTGAAGGTCTCCTATCACCTTTGTACAGAACTCTACAGCGTAAATAAGATGATACGTCAGTGAGGCCTGCTCCAAGTAAGGAAGATGTGAACCCTTGCTGATAGCAGGAGATTTTTCCAGCACAAAGAAAGATAGTTTGGCAGAGGAGAAGCGAGAAAATACTGGACTCAGAATTACAATGTGATCCAAGGTCTTCTTAGAGCAGGATCTCCATCCAGATTCCCAGCCTGCCTGTCCACACTCAGTCACTTGGGCCAAGGTTTATTTTATGTCAACATACTCAGCCCTCTTTCAGGGAATAGGAAATTCATCCATTGTGGATGAATTGGCTGATATATGAAAGGAACAGCTCCAGAAAAAAAAATTATTCTAATTACCCTGTAGGAGAGGCAATGCCGGCAAACAGTAGAAAGTGAAAAACTCAAGGGAAAAGGAGAAGTTGATTCCAAAAGAATAAACCCAAAAGAGGAGTGTGTATCTGATGTGTCATCAGTGTACTTTGCACTTCTCTAAGATGGAGGGTTGAAAATTTGACATGTTAATGTGTTGTTGCTTTCCTCTGGTATAAAGGGCATACCACACATCGGGAATCTCCCATTCTCCAGCAAAGGACTGACATCTGCAGAGACCACACGTTCCACCTGACTACAGGTGAAAACAGAGTATCTGACTGCATTTTTTAGCAGAAACTGTGATTTTTGAAGAACTGCTTTGTTTTGTTTAATAAGGGGGGGTGGAGGTGGCGGGTGGGGGGCGTGGGCAATAAAGAAGAAAGAATTCCCTCATTTTAAGTTACAGATAGCCAACAGATCATCCAGATCCTGGGCTTATAGGAAGTGGTGGGTATTCTGAGTGTATTTAAAAGGAAAACTAGACTTTCTGAAGCTATTATTCAAAAGCAACCTGAGGACACTGAATTTTTCTATGAAGAGCTGCTCTGACAAGCTTTTTTACTACTGAAAGTAGCGTATTACTCCTGAAATTTCCTCTTGTTGGTGCTCAGATCTGAGGAAAGGTTTTAACAAGAAGTCTTCACTCTGAGCAAAGTCTTCACCATAACCTTAGCACTGGTTTGGCCCTGAAGCCACATAACTACAGTCCCAAATCAAACTGGCACCTGAAGATCAGTCTCCGACTGCTATATTGCAGGGGGAAAATGCCACCAAATGGACTAAAAAAATATTTAAAACTGTTTTGTAATTACCTTGGCAGCACATTTACTGCAATTATGAGGAAATTGCATTTAACCATGTTTTATAAGTTTAATTTTCTGTTCAATTAATGCAATTGTTCTGCAATTATTAATTGTTAACTTCAGTTCAAATATTGAATATTAAGGCAGCGCAGATTTTTAAAGAGCTTTATGGAGCTGATTTGTTGTGTGTATAATAAGGAGATCAGGTTGTTATAAAATGAAGGAATTCTTTATTAAATAGTCAGCTCTACTGATCTTAATTGCAAGCTGCATCTCTACATGGCACCTGTACATTCTGATGTGTTGTCATAACCCTCAGAGCTATGTAAACAAGCAAGTCCTGTCGTGTTGCTGGCTGACTCCAGCAATCAGAGACAGACAAAGTGATCTCCAAGGAGTCAGGTATACAGACGTACATAAAAAAAAAGAGAAGAAAGAAAGTAAAGAAGGAAAGAACAGTGGTTAAGCAATAGAATAATTTAAAAATATATATGTTTAATGGGGAAGAAGGTGAAACACTTCAAAACTCAAAAGGAATACAAGATAAGCACATCTGAACAGCTAAATTCCTGATTTCAAACCCAGCTTTCACAGGTGCTGGGGGATTCTGGTCTCCACAGAGGTAAAACTAGCACCTCTGGGAAAAAGCCCACTTCAGTGCCTACATGTTTTTCAACCTGGTTTGAAACTGGGGCTCTCCTATTTTCTTGCAGCCAATTTTGAAACATGTAGCTCTCAGCAACAGTTCCTCTGGTTAATCCACAGGTTTTTAAAAGGAAGATTTATAAGTCAGTGCAGTGCTGATAGGAGTACGAGCAGCCAGATTCTTAGCTGGCATAAATCAGCATCATTCCACCAAGGTATATTGTGCAATGTTGATTTACACCAGCTATGAAATTAGCCCACAGTGCTCTGCCATGAAAAAAAAAAAATGTAACTCCTGGCAGCAAAGAGGTGAAAACCTTCAAGCTAGCCTGATATTTATCTGTCTGGACCAGACAGATTTTGATCACTGTCGCATTCCCCTCTCATTTAGCCATCTAGTGCTGCTTGGCTCCAGAGGTGAAATTTTCAGAAGAGTCTAATATTAGACTAAACTGCTTACACAGTGGGACCAGTGTGAAGCTGAAGCTAAGTAGTTTACAAAATCTTGACAAAGTCTTCTCATTCCCAAATTACAGTATGCACTGTGATGTGATGCACCCAGAGGAAAAGTGGATTTCAGGAAAGAGACTGAGGCTGGTGGTGTGTCTATAAGGGGATGACTGGAAAAAAAAAAAAAACCACAAGACCCAAGAAGTTTTGCCTGGTGATCTCTGCTGGTGTGAGCTGGACTGTTCATATTCTCGTCCTTCAACCATTTGCACCTCAGAAGCTGGTAACATCTCCCTGTGACGGTCCCTCAACCCCTTGTAATACCAGCTTTGAGCTTCAGAGAAGCACAAAACTTTGGGAAATAAATATCCAACATTTTGCACTTCCTTTAGCTGCAGCACTTAATAATCTAAAAGCATGTCTTAAACAGAATTAAAATATTGAGGCAAGCATCAAAGTTCCAACTCCTCTAGCTCTAATGTATGCATTGCGGTGCACACTTTCATTTGATCAAACCATCTGCAGCAACAATGAGAAACAACTTGATTTTAAGTTCAGACTTTGCTTTGAAATAACCAAAGATTTGCCAGAAAGCAGTCTTTTGAATCAGCCACAGTGCTCTCAGACACTTTTGGAGTCACTGGCAGAAAAACTCTTTCAAACCATGATTATTCAAGCCTTGCCAGCAATATCTGTCTGCAGCACACTTTCCTCTGCTGCACGGTGTGATCAGAGAGGAGTTTCCATAAGCTGTTTTCTTATTGATGGAAATCAGAAGTGAAGCCTTCACCACTTCAGTCTTGGACTTTCTCAACACCTTTTTCCCAGGGTCAAAACTCTTTAGCAGATGCACAAAAAACAAACAGTGCTAGCAGACATTGGGGTTTTTTTTCTTTTTTTCAGAGTTTTGGTCTTTTTTTTTTTCTTAGATTTTTCTCATTTTTAACCCAAAAGGCAAAGCAAAGGACAAACCGATAGTTTGCTGCATGGTGATGCAGAGGACGAAGGGTGGCTTCAGCCAGGTTTCCAAGCCCATGGCTCCCTGCAAGCCCTCTCTGGGCTCTGCTGCACAGCTGTGCACACCTGCAAGGTGGTGTGCAGCTCCGGGAGGTGTACATGTTAATGTGAGTGCCCTCCTGTGGTACTGTACTGTCAGTTGAGGCTTAGGAAAGAAAAGCCACTTGTTACCCTGCAATAACCTGTTCCTGCAGAAAGCATCAGGTTTCACGGCAGGTTTGCTTCCCTGTACAGTACAAGCAAAACAATTAGAATAAGCTGTTGGAATCACCCTTGGTAAAGCCAATCTGGAAATGCTTCTAGGAGCATGGGAACGAAGTGATGAAGCTCTTCACAGTGTTGAAGCTGTATTGAACAATGTCATTAAGGGCTGGGTTCAGCCGCAGTTGTGAGTTATTATGGTTTGTTTATTGTTAGCACTGCCTGGCGAGGTCTTTGAGGTGGAGGAGCTTAGTGTGTGAATGGCAGCACCTGAGTGAGAGTCACCACTGCCATTCACTGCCGATAGCTGCAGAGCTGTGCCCTTCCACACCTCACAACGGGGAAAGGGGGGCCAAATGGGAAAATGGCATCTAAGCAAAGGGGGCATCAAAATTCTTCAGCTGACTGTGATACTCTGAATTAAGCTTGGACAATCTTGTAGCTGTTTCTCTAACTGAACATAATGTCAACAGAAGCAAGCTGGAGTGAAACAGTGGAGAATCAGGCCATGTGCTTGGATACCGCTTCCCTTTCCCCAATATGGTGGGGAACCACAACATGGCCTTCCCCAGAGGAAGGCTGCTTTAGCCCACAGAGACTCCACCAGAGACCTTCCCCTGAGGCTGACAGGAGCAGAAAAGGAGGAAACTTGAACCCTTGCAAGGTCTGGCTGTCACCTTTTACCTTTACTTCTGTCACCTGCTTTGGAAACCAAGGTACTCACTTCCTCTTCTTTTAGAAGAGTGAAACTGCTCAAGTCTGGGTCAACAGTCCCCCTTCCTAATCCTTCCTCTCACTTGTGTTGAGGGTGGCTCATGCCTTGGGAAGCTGCAGAGGAACAGTCATTTCTGTTCCATTTCCTGGGCTCTTGGTGACAATGTTCCTAGTATCACTTGTTTAACTGCTGACCTTTTCTGACTGTTACCAACAGTCCTTTAATTCATGTCTTCAGTCAAGTACTCCAACAAATAGGTTGGATGTTCTCAGTACCCATGAGGTAACTCCATTTTCTCTTGCTTTGATAGTAACTTGGGTTTGTATTTTTTTACATGTAGTACAATGCAGTAAAGAATAGGGGCTTTTTTAGTCTACACTTTTAGGCAATTCAATTTTAATTCTTAATCTCAATTATTCTCTGAGAATCAAGGCTGAGACCTTAAGCCTTCACTACACTTAATGACAATCTGTGTGAAAACCACCCCGCCTTTTTTATAGCTTCCTTGGATATTGTGTCAAACTTTCAGAACCCAGGTTTGAAAATGTTGCCCATACCTATTTACTCATTCTTGTAATTAGATAACAGTGATGGGAGGAGTTCATCTTTCTTTTACATGATTCAAGTAAGGGCATGTCCACTACCTTTCTCTGGAAATTACTCAGCCTAATAGCCTTGCTTTTCAAATGTTTTTCTTGACAATCACATGACTTTAAAAGCTTTCTCTCTTTTCAATTCAAAAGATATTTCATTCTCTCTTCTTAGCCTTTGTGAGAAACATCTCAACATTTGAAGAAAATATTAGACCAACAAGTCTGGATTATGAACTCCACAGAGCAAGTTTCCTGACATTGTCTTGCCAAAATATCTCAAGTATGATTTGTAGAGGTTGCTTTAAAACTATTGTCTATTGTGTCAGATCTTGCTCTACCCCTTCTTAACACTTTATCTTTCCATTAGGTCTGTGAAAGGGAAAGGCAGTTACTGGCTATTTTGAAGCCAGGTATGGAGATCCCCTCAGGACTTGACTGCAACTAGCTCCTTACTGGTTTCATTGCTAGAAAGCTCCCAGATGGCAAGCAATGTATTTCCAGTCCCTACCAGACTAACATCACTTAGAACAAGTGACCTAGAATGGTATCTCATCATCAATCCACTGAGCCATCCTGTCCCCATAAATACAGTTTCACTTAACAAAATTGCATTTGACGAGTAGTTAATCCATTTTATGCTTTAATCCCTTTTGGTATTTCAAAGAAAAAAAAATCAAAGCTGCTAAATATTGAGTTAACATTCTCAACTGAGTACAAAGTAATACTATCCTGCTAAGGATTTCAGGAAGAATAAGTTTTGGGAAAGAGGAGAGGGGAGTGGAGAGGAGAGGACTACATTTCTTCTGACTTAGGACCCCAGCATGAGAGACACCCTTACCTCTGTTTTTACATCATTTGTTCTAACATATATTACCATTATAATGTAAGACCACTCTATAGTTTAACGTCTTTAGGCAAAACCTGTCTTATATGACAAAGAAGATTACAAAAAAAAAAAAAAGCTTCTTGTAAAAACAAATAGGGGCTGACCCTTTTTAGGATGCTATCCCTATATATTTCTGTAAAAATAAGAGATTTGAGTGCCCTTTCAGATCTGACTATAAGCAGCTTTCTGAGAGAAATGAACAAGGTTTCATCAAGTCCCAGGAAAACACCTGAACCATCTTTCTGACTTGCTAATGGTCATGGTGGTTTGAAGAACCATAGAGAAAAATGGCATGCTCAAACAGTATGGGTCCAGATTGTTGGACTGGGGGTTTTTGGAGGGGTGGGGGAAACTGTAATTATTCAATAAGATGTGCAAGAGAGAAAAAAGAAAATAAATCCTGATGGATTTTCTGGATGACGCAGATATTCATAGGGCAATACAAGACCAGTTCACAGCATAAGCAAATACAAAGATATGTGATATAATTTTGATCAGGCAAAATTGCAAATAATATTTTACAGTGCGTAAGGTAGAAGGAACAGGAGGCAAGATACCTCTGTGAGCCAACTACCCGCTGTACCAAGTCCACTTCATAGCATTGCTTTCTAGCATGATGATAAGAAGCTCCTCAAAAAAATTCTGGACCTCCCAGGAGAAGAGAGATCATGCTGAATGTTCCTCAACCCCATCCAGCTGGTTTTCATTTCTCTATTGGAAGTGTCCATCATGTTTTTTGTGCCACTATGCCACCTGCACATCCCTGAGAAAACCTGCCCTGCCCTTAATCAGAAGTGGTTCAAAATATTCTTTTGCAACACTGGCTCTATACGACTGCAAAAAGGAAACCATTAAATGCCAGCCACCATCCCTTCCATTGTATGCTAGAGGAGAGTGTTATCATAGTATCTTAGATATGTTGGTTGGAGGGAAAAAATCTGGGGGCTCTCTAGGCCAGCCAGAATGAGACTGTGGCCAACGCTAGGTCAGGTTGGCCATGGCTTTACTAGATGTTCTTGAAAACCTTCACAGACGGCAATTCCATCACCTCTTTGGATATGCTGTTCCAGACCCACATTTTCTGGTGATGAATAAACTTCAAAATTTCTGGTCTGAACCTCCCTAGTCACAGCTTGCTATTATTTCCCCTTGGAAGTTTAACTATTTGCTCATGTAACTAGCCTAGCTGTCTAGTAACTAACAACTAGTTGCCTGAAAAGAGTTTGGCTCTTATAGTTTATAATTCTCTTTTCAGAAATGGCAAGCTACATTTGATTATCCCTTTTTCTTTTCTGTCAGATGAAACTCATATCCCACAGCCTTCTCTAATCGGTGACGAGCTCCATATCCCTAAGTATCTCTGCAGCCTGCCATTGGAACTTACCCAGTTTCTCAGTATCTCCCTTTAACTGCAGAAACCAAATTTGGCACAGTATTTCAGGTGCAGCCTCACCAACGCCAGGTAAAGATAGTTCCCTCAATCCGCCGTCCAAGGTCCTCCTAACGCAGTATGTGGTTTCCTTTATTTACACAGAGAGCACATTGCTGGGTTATGGGCAATTTGGTGCCTGTCATGACCCCCAGGTCCTTTTCCACAGTGCTGTTTCTCAGCCAGTCAGACCCCAGCCAGTACTGACGCAGAGGGTTACCCCACCCCACGTGCATAACTTTGCACTTCATGCAGCTGTTCTTGGCCTAGGTCTAAAGTTTCTCTCAGCCCTAGGAATTCACTGGGTGTCACCACTCCCCATCCACAAATCTCCAGGGGGTGCATTTTGTCAAATCATCCAGGTCACTGGTGAAGATACTAAACAAGTAGTCTTAGTATCAACCCTTTGGGTAACTGTACTTGTTGCTGGCACCATGCTGACCTCAAGCCATCAATTACCACCCTTGGAGCCTGCCAATATTGCTAATTTTTAACTCTTCCAATAATCCATCCATCCATCCATCCATCCATCCATCCATCCATCCATCCATCCATCCATCCATCCCACATTGCCTCAAGCTGCTATTGAAAATGCTGTGGGATATCATCTCAAAAGCCTTCCAAGGTACATTGCATTCACTACTCTTCCTTCATTCACAGTCATTTCATCATAGAAGGCAGTCAGGCTGCTGAAGCACACCTTCTATGTGAGAAATATTTCTATGTGAGAAATATTTCTCTGGTGAGACCCCACCTGGAGTGCTGCGTCCAGCTGTGGAGCCCTCAATATCAGAAGGATATTGGCCACTTGGATCAAGTCCAGAGGAGGCCACGAAGATGATGAGAGGGCTGGAGCACCTCTCCTATGACAAAAGGCTGCGAGAACTGGGCTTGTTCAGCCTGGAGAAGAGGAGGCTCCGAGGAGACCTCATTGCAGCTTTCCAGTATCTGAAGGGGGCCTACAAGGGTGCTGGGAGAGGACTTTTTACAAGAGCCTGTAGTGATAGGACAAGGGGTAATGGGTACAAATTGAAATCAGGGAGATTTAGATTAGATGTCAGGAAGAAATTCTTCACGGAGAGGGTGGTGAGGCACTGGAACAGGTTGCCCAGAGATGTTGTGGATGCCCCATCCCTGGCTGTCTTCAAGGCCAGGCTGGAGGGGGCTTTGAGCAACCTGGTCTAGTGGAAGGTGTCCCTGCCCATGGCAGGGGGGGTGGAACTAGATGGTCTTTAAGGTCCCTTCCAACCCTAACCATTCTATGATTCTGTGATTCTATGTCTACTGCTCCTGACTACATTTTTCTTCTTCATGTGTTTGGAAATGCAGTCTAGTAGGATGTACTCCATGACTTTTCCAGACACTGAAGCAGAGCTGACTAGTAGTTCCCCAGATCCTCCTCTTCCCTTTATAAAGATGGGCTTGTTATTATGTTAACCTTTTTCCAGCTATCACGGAACTTCCTCAGCTGTCATGATTTTTCACTGAGGACAGACAGCAATCTTGCAGTCACATCAGCACCCTCAACACCTTCAGGTGCATCCCAACAACTTCTCCCTAACCTGTTGTTCCCCTGCTGTTGGTTGACCCTCCCACTCCAATTTATACCAGTATGCACAGAGGTCCAGGAGAGGGTTCTACCTTTGAAGGAAGAGGCAGCAAATATGTTGAGTAAATCAGCATTTCCCATGCCATGAATTCTAGGAAGCTCAACAATTCTTTACATGCTGTGACGTTGCCACTCAGCACACACATCAATCCTTACATGATATGTTGTTTCTTGTAAGTTTTCAGATGAAAATCATCATGGAGATGGTATTTCAGCCCTGGATACTGCTTAGAATGTAACAATAGTAGCCATTATATATAAAATCCCCAACTTAAGGCAATAACTGTTAGGTGAAGCAGGAGGAATCCCACAACTGTCCTGTTCCACACACTACCAAATATGTACACCTATTCAGAGGGAAATTTTCAAAGGAATAAAAGAAATTGGGCTGCCACTTTGCCCTTGAAAATCAGTAGATATTGCCATTTTCAGCCACCAATGTAGGTGTTTAATTTAGGTCAGCTTCCTGTGCAGTCAAAGGAGAGAGGGGCTTACAGAAGGCATTTCAGAGTGCCTAAGAGAGAGATTGCTACTCTGAAAAAGCTGGGAGTTGGGGTGGAAACCAAGCAGCGATGAGAAGGAGTGACTATCTCCTTAGATGTTCTTCATATTTTTTGAAAGACCTAATCTAGCATTTGTACCAAATTCACAGTATTCCTATTTCACCCTAGCCTCAAATGTCATGCTCCTCTCTTGCTTATGAAGCTAAATTTCTCTTACAAAGAGTTCAAACAGTCTGTTGCTCCACAACTGTATTATTTTTTTCCACAAGAGAGAAAATAGAAGCACATACTTAATGTGCTAGTGCCTTGATAATTTTTTTTAAGGAGAGCTAAGTAAAGGAATGATAGATAAAAGCTGGTTTTTCCCAGCATAGAAAAGAGAAAAAAAATCATTTTATTTGTCATTTTTTTGAAAGGAGAACATGACAAGCATGTTTGATGTGGAAGAAAAGCTTGTTTGTAGATGTTGGAGAAATTATTCAAGGACAGTTCACTCATATAAAAAATGACCCCTGTGTTACTGCCAAGGTCAATGAGACCTAGAGCGACCTGCCACAAAATTGTAATTTTGTCTTCTTGTTTGGGCCAGTTTATTCCTTTTCTCCATTTCCTTTTGGCATTTTGGAGACAACTAGCACTCCCCCACTTCCACTGTACTTGGCACTTTCCCTAAGACGCATGAAAATCCCTCAGAAGGATAATATAGATCTTATGAGGTCATTTTTTCCCACTCATTCTTTGGAAGGAGGTATGAAGTGATGATATTACATTGCCTGTACTTCAGGTGACAGATGCTGTCTCTTTTTCACTAGTTCTCTCTCCAGATCTTTTGCTAATTTCCACTAAGTCTTAGTACATTAGCCATTTATGCTTCATACAATCATAATTAGTTGCATCCTGCCGTGAGTTTATCTGCTTCTATCCTCTTAAGAAAATCTGTTCCCCATCTCATGGCTCTCAGATCTTATGCCTGCATAAAATACTACTGTTGAGAACATTAAGTGTTATACACTCTTTATGGTTAGTGTTCTCGTGATAGCACTTTCATTGCTGTACAGTTCTGCTCTTTCTCCTCCCTCTAACTCAAGGGAATTTGAAGCTGCTCCTTGAAAAATTCACAGGCCACATAAAACTAGCAGTGACATCAACTGGAGCATGTTAAGTACGTCAAAGGGTGGAAAGAGTAGGACTGCTTTTTCATTTGTACATTAATCACACATTCCTCATCACTCACCTTTTTTGAATTCTTGGTTATAGTCAAATGACCTTAATTATATGGTAGTCATCGTTATCTAGGAAATGAAATACAAATAAGGCTTGTAACAAAGGACAAAGACAACACCAAAAGTAATAATCACAAAGCAAAGACAACCTTCTTAACGAGTAGGACTGCTTTTTCATTTGTACATTAATCACACATTCCTCATCACTCACCTTTTTTGAATTCTTGGTTATAGTCAAATGACCTTAATTATATGGTAGTCATCGTTATCTAGGAAATGAAATACAAATAAGGCTTGTAACAAAGGACAAAGACAACACCAAAAGTAATAATCACAAAGCAAAGACAACCTTCTTAACCACCCCCACTAAACCCCGAAGACAGAGAGATGCTGCAATTTTATTTATGTTGTAGGTTGTAGGAATTAGTAGGTGAAAATCAGTGGAATGTGCCACATAGTGAAAAGACAAGACATATTCTTTCTCTCTGTCTGTAAGAACTATGAACACAAAATTTAAGGTGATAATCTACAATATATTTTCACAGAGTGTTTTAAACTTACTTAAAGCACAGAAATCTCTTATGCTACAATTCCATTTTCCCAGTTATTTAATATTCCTAACACTGAGTACTTATCAATTTCATACAAAAAGTGTGTGGACATTTATTAAGGGCTTTGGCTCCCCTCTTAGCACCGATCACTTCAGCCTCACTGTGCATCATGTGTTGGGGTCACAGCTGCATGGCCCTTCCCTGCCCTTCCAGTCCAAAAGATCCTATTGCTTCAGCCTCTGTCCCTGCACAGATGGGCTCATATGCACACGTGTGAACACTCACAGCATGCAGATATTTACATATATATATACATATATCTCCATGCATATGCATTGTGCAGTCTTTTTACCAGAGCCCACTTGAATGAATGCACAGAGACAGTATATGGCTAAAAGTGAGCTAAGTGAAGTAACAGTCATTTGGAGCTCCAGGAAAATGAAATGATTCATGTGGAAGGGATGGCATGGAGCAAATTTTTATGTCACTGGTATAATATTAAGAAATCTTACCTCATTTCCTTAATTAGTCTTTTCCCATTGTGCCTATAGCCCAAAAGGTTTACTAACTTGAGCTCAAAAGGGTGGAGTGTTTTGACAGCCACATTAAGTTGCTTCTAATTGAGGTTCTTGGCTGTCCGCTTACATTTCTTTACTACACCTAATGTTGTGAATGTTACATAATAACTTTGGTACAGGGCTTTTTTCTTGGTTGCTATATTCAACTAAATCCAGAGAAAAGTGCCACTGAGACACTGAGAGTGCTACAAAAATATAAATTAGTCTTCTGTCCATATGAGTGTTTATAATTACTGCAAACTTTCAGATTTTTGTGGGGACTTAAAAGCATAGAGGTGATCAGGTTATGGACTGATACTGCCTAATTGTGAAATACTGAAACACAGTCTTCCCCCTCACTGAAAATGCCACAAAAGCCTGTGCAAAACTATGGGGAGGGCAAAAAGAAGAGATACCAATTGAAATGGAAGGTTCAGAATTAAAACCCAATTAAAGTTTTGTTAAAAGTGATTTGGGTTTTTGGTAGCTGCACTAACACTGTTTGTACTACATGACAAATTCACTTTTTTAAAAATCTTAATACCTACTCTAACATTCAAAGAATATTTAAAATTGTAACACTTTTCAGTACCAACCATTTATATGTTTTAAAAGTCTCACAAAACAAGAACTAACATGCTTTTACAAAATTTCCAGGGCCACCTATTTAACATTTACATTCTTTTTAAGACCCTGGAGAGAGACAACAATGCTTAAGGCTACCTGCGTCTTTGAAAGGCACCAGAAGCAGTTCCATACAAGTTGATGGAGTTAGATTAGTGTAAAACTAGATATTTAATGTCTATATAAGGCAGATACAAGAAGATAGCACTCAGCTTTAAGGCTCTCACAGACAGGAAAGCCTAGGTTTGGAGATACGGTATGAGTTTGGTGCACACAGAAGGAACCATGTGCTATCATAGCAGTGTGAACTCTATTAGTACACACATCTGGGGTGGTTTTAAAGAACAAAATCTATGCCAATTGAGATGAATTTTTCCAAACTCATCCTGCATCATATAAAACCTGCCTTAGACTCCATACAACTGCAAAAGAAAACTTCAGTAGTCACCACCAAGTTTTATAAGCTCAGTTTGCACTACGGTAGTTGAGCCTTCCTCACTGAGCTCACTTTGGAGCTGCCAATTACTACATGAAATGTCAGCTGAAGTTTCTCTAATTAACTTCTTCTCATCATACCCTTCCTATGGGTATTGTATATATTTGTTGATTTCATTTGGGGCTTTCACTTCTCCCAAGATAAATCTGAAAATCTCAGAGGGCCTTGCCTTGTCGGTTAGAGAGAGAGGCATAAATGGGGGTTACTCTGAAAGAGGATTGTGGAAGGGACAGCTGGTTCTTCATAAGCTTCCTGTCCTCATAAGACAACAAAATTGGGCTAAGCCAAACCTTTTCCTCGACTCTTTTACCTAACGCAAGGGCACAAACACAAAGAGGTGTGCAGGCACCCGCAGAAGAGCGGACATACAGCAGAATGGGGAGTAATGACACGTCTTGGCTCTCCCATCAGGCAATGTCATACCTTCCCCCAGACAAACTCCTCACTGCTTTCCTGCCTTCTGTAACTCTGTCTGCCTCTGAAAGGGACTTTCCCTCCTGTCAAATCTGCTCCTGGGGCTTCCCTTTTTGTTCCTCCTCCTGCTAACTCATCAGTTTTATTAAATGTGTAAGAAATCACTCTATTCACACTCTCATCTCCTCAGTCTTTCTCCTGGTGACACAGCCTGACCCAGTATGGTTTCCTACCCCCACTTCTACAGTCCTGCTAGGCACAGCTGTTTCTTCTCTTATCTTTCTCCTGCTGCTTATTTCTCTGTCGGTGTCCCTCCTGGGATTGTCCCCTCTGGCCTTTGTCCAGCTCTCCTACAAGCGTTCCCCTGCACAGCAGCTGTGTGTAGTTGCACACATAGAATCATAGAATCATAGAATCACTGGGTTGGAAAAGCCCTTAGAGATCATCCAGTCCAACCGTATCTGCCCAGCACTAAACCATATCTCTCAGCACCTCATCCACCCGTCTCTTAAACACATCCAGGGATGGTGACTCCACCACCTCCCTGGGCAGCCTGTTCCAGTGCGTGATGACCCTTTCGGTGAAGAACTTCTTCCTTACACACCATACGTAATCCCAGGGTGGGTTGCATGGGGGTGCTTGCAGACATGTATCTGTGCCTGTGATTTTGGAGATCAAATGAATGATTTTATATAAATGACCCCCAGCAATGTGCTCCACAGTTAGCACTTCAGCCAACGCTCCTGGCCTACCATTGCCCTTTTCTTTCAGTCCTTCTTGTTCCAAGTTCAAGTGATAGTTGGGTATGGATTTTTTCTGAAGTAATCAGCACTCTGTACAAGTGGAGGCTGTTAAGGGATAATACTTCTGTCCCTGAATCTGTTCCCAGCTGCTCCTTGCTGTTGTTCCTAGCTTCATAAATTCACATCTAAATGTCATATCCTTCATTTTAGCCAGACTAAAGTTTTCAAAACAAATCTGAGCATATCTGGACTATTTATTTGCTATATATAGACCAAAATAAAATCCCCAGCTAGAGTGTGAGCTAGTGAGAACATATGGAATGCCTCACAGATTTTAGAAAGAAACAACTAGAAAAGTGTAACTAACTCATAGGAAGGCTACTGTAATGTGAAGGAAGAATTTCTACCAGGTTCTGATACTGGATCTGATTTGGTCTTATGGAAAAATATACTCCAATGTAGGG